>NW_009709726.1:74761-107700 GCF_000703405.1 Apaloderma vittatum
ACTGCACTCCAGGCTCTCAGCAGCCTTTTGCTTCCCCCTCATATCTGAGTATCTCGCTTGCTGACTGCCTATGAGTATTGCCTAACATCAGCGGTTTAGGTCTTGCCCTAAATAACTTAGTAAAAGTCATGTGGTAGGTTGGCAGGCAGTAAAGCCCTGAAGAATATCCAGATTTTGCAAGTCATGGGCCAGCACTTGAAAAACATATTTACCCTCCCCATCCCTTGAAAAACACATTCATCCTCCCACCCCTTGATGAGGAATAACTCTGTTGCTTGTACAGAAGAAGGATTCAATCACCCACATGAAGAAACATGATGCACTGAGTATGCATCCAGCTCTGAGCAAATAAGGCATCAGCCTCAGATCCCACGGCTCCTCTCCAAGGCAGCAAAAGTAAGCCAACGTGAGCTGAAGGAAAACAGCAACAAGCAAAGCATGCCCTGCTACAGAAAGCCCCCAAATGATTAATAGCCACCAGACAAACAAGACTCACTGCTAATCAGTTAAGAAATACGTGGGGAAAGAGAGAAGAATAAGGAGTTCCACCTGTTAAATTTTGACCATTAAAGAGTCCCAAGTGTAATGGCTCATTTTAAAAAACAAAGGTTGTTTTCTGTGCCTGTGGTTTTTGTTTTAAGGAAAGGGCTGTTTTCCACTTCAGCACGTTCATGACAGTCCAGCCATGTGAGTTAAGTGCAGTGAGGGATCTGTTAAACCTCATGATCTGCTGTAGTAAGCTCCAACAGTGACTTCATTAGGGGCAAGAAGGCAAAAGTGGCATTCACCTCTGCTACTCCCTCCACCAGGTACCACGGGCAGCATGTGCTCAGTTCACCGACACCAAAATCCCCTCCTAAACACAAGGTGAACATCCCAAAATCGCTTCGTTACATCCTCATGCAGAAGAACATTTCCAGAGGGCAATGAAGACCACTGGGGGCTGGAGCATCTCTCTAAAGAGGAAAGGTGGAGACTATTTAGCCTGAAGAAGACCGAGAGGAGACCTCATCAATGTCTGTAAGAATCTAAAGGGCGGCTGCAGGGAGGATGGAGCCAGGCTCTTTTCAGTAGTGCCCAGTGACAGGACAGGTGCAGAGACTGCTTATCAACGTCAATGCTACCCAGTGGAGGGAGGGGGAAAACCAGAAAGCAAACATTTGCAAGTGTGTTTGCTGAACGGCAGCAGTTCACTATAGTAGGTATCCCAGCTGCCACGGGGAAACAGTTTTCTTCTGGTTTAGTGAGCCAAAGCAGGCTCAGCACCAATGCTGGTGGAAGCAAGAGTGCAGAATGAAGCCCAGACTGTCCCCTGCAATAACATCCAGCTGATCAATCAGTTCAAGCCATCTCCAAAACCTCCTCTTGGCTCTTACACCGCTGTTGCTGAGCATGTAATTTTAAAAGAGTTATAGACTGAACAGTAGCAGGGAGTGACAAAAACAGTGATGTCCCAGGAGTGTGGGTCACTCGATAACGAGCTGACTCATTAAAAGAAGCCTAGCTTTTCTTTTTCTTTTCTTCTTTTCTTTTTCAGAACACCTGTGTAAGACCCCAGCACAAACTGCCCCTGTCTTGGGACTAGAACTTTAGCTGGTGAGAGGATCTGTAACTCCTGCCCATTCCCACCAGGCAGCAGCACGGGTCTCTGTAGGGTGGGTACCCACTGCTCATCTCAGTTCCCACATTAGGCTTGGGATGCCCATGAGGGGAATATCAGACTTGCAGATGCCATCGCAGAGGCATGTAAAGTGAGGGACAGCACTTCACGCCTCCTGCTCTCCCAGGACTGTGGTTTCTGGCTTCAAAGCTGTTTTACAGAAATGCCAGCCCCCCAGCTACGCTTGCAGAGATAAGCTGTGCCCCTTCCAGTGAGGGAGGAAATGGATTTTTGTTTTGCTTGTTTGCTTGCTTTTTTTTTTTAAATAGACTCTCATTTAAATCAGTAATCCCTACTCAATACACGTCAACCACCAAAAGAAAAGTCAGTATCTGTGCATGAAAATGAAAGGCAGGTTCCCACACCTAGGGGCAAGGAAGGGCCCCTCCCTGACAGTTCTGTTACAGGCTGTGCAGTGCTGCAGCACTGAGGCAGTGGAAGAGGCCATGTGAGGGTGCCTCGCACAACTCATCCCGTCATGTTTAGTTTTAAGAGGAGTAAAAGTCAGCACATGCTTTTTGTAACGCCCCTCTGAAAACCCACCAGGAAGAGCAGTGCCCATCACAGACAGAGCAGGGACAAGGACTGCACTGCTTTGTGCTACGCTGGTCCTCCAGGACTGCAGCATGTACAGCCTCATGCTGCATCTCTACCTTTTTAGCTGCTCTGCCAACTCATTTTGGTCTTACATGTACAAGGGGAAACCAGGACTTAGGACAGCTGTGCTTGAGGGATGGACCTATATCCAGACCCAGCTCCAACGAGTTACCAACACGGTGGGACCTCTTGCAGGCTTTCACCAGTCAGAAGTGTCTCAACCCAATGATAGCACCAGAGACTTGACAGACAGACTCATCACAGAGAGGATGCTTCACACAGTCCAACGGGCAGAACCTACAGCAGTGGCAAAAGCACTTCTCTGACAGCACTCCCAGGGTTGTGCTTGGGCTTCTGTTGACTCATTCTTCCTTTTTGGACATTTTTTCAACCTCACGTGGGCAAAAGCACACTATTTTCCTCACTGCAAGACAAACCTTCAGAAGTCTCTGCTGGTACAGATCTGTGAGCAAAGTCCTTCTGGCAACACTCTGGGCTGAAGGAGGTACCAGGAGCCTTGAGCTCTCTGCTGCTAACCTTGCTGCTGGCAGGGTACAGTTCTGCCTTACCAGGGTGAAGTCTACCATGACCTACACTGCTAGAAAACAGTTACATGATGGGCGTAAAATTACCTGGTTTGTGTTCTCTTTGTAACACCTCAGCAAGTGGACCAAGAGATGCCCACAGCAGATGGAGATCATCGCTACCTGGTCACCAGCACACAGGGGGAGCAAAGCAGTGGTTCTTCTCTCCATTAAAAGGAATCAGAGAGCTTCACATTTGTAAAATTTTTATGAACTTCTTTCATTTCTGAGATCAAATGTAATTAAAAACAAAAAAAATGCCCACTTATAATAGTTCAAGCTACTGAATCATTTAAGTATCTACCTCCACACCTGTGGCAGTAATCTCCTCAGCACAAGAGAACAAAGCTGCCTGGGTCTGCACATTCAACAGCTGGATTGAAATGCTGCATCATCTCTTACAAATGCAGAAGAAAGGCAGCTGGGAACCCACCAACAAGAGTCCTCCATCACTTCCCAAAAGCCTTTTGTGACTCAACAGTTGTTTCAAGTACGCAGGAGGCAACCACTAGCCACAACAAAGATCCAAATGGGAGATGAGAGATGATGAAGAGTTCAGCCATGCAGAAAAGCCATTTCTGCATGAACACTGCTAGAGGAGAGCCCTCCTCAACAGCTGACTTCTCTTCCAAAAGAAACAAAGGCACTTGTATCTGGTGGGGATGCAATCACTTTGGGTTCTCATGTACACCCAGTGAAGCACGTAACAAGGGGACATAAACTACACAGTGATGACAGTCCCACCCACTGAAGAGAAGCTCCAGATAAGCCTGATTAAGAGCCTAATTACTACACATTTTAAAAAAAAAATTTAAATTCTTTTCACTCCTTACAGACATTTGGTACTTGCCCATCCACTGGCAACTGGCGCTCCCCCAGGTTTCCATGCGATTGTTCACACCCATGTGGGCACCATTTCACCTTCTGTGCCACCAGTGGCCTCAAACAAGAGCCTCTTTCTTTCCCCCAGTCCTATATGCAGGCACGTGGCAGCAACAAAACCACCAGCTCTCCCACTGGCCCAGTGTTTAGCCCCAAAGACCTGCAGGAGCTCTCACAGGTAGGAGATGGAGTTGCTACTCCATCTCCAGAGCTGCTCAGCTGCATCCTACTGCACAGTCTGGGGGCTGGCTCCCTCACTGGGCATTGCTGCAGGATTCCTGGGAAACCTCCCTGCAGACTTGCTTTTTGCCTTGGCTGGATGAGTTACAGCTTCCCACACCCGGCTTGGCCACCATGAACCACCCCAGCTTTCCAGAATGGGGCTCAATCTGAAGGTTGAAGTCACTTTTTGGTACCATTTATTTCTGATTTTTAGCCTACAGCATTAGTTACCAGCTTACAATACGAAGAAAAAAAAAACCCGACTAAGCCAGCTACAAAAATAATCCTCCTGCTTGTCATATCTTCGGTTCTTTATCTCAGACCTATTCTTTTAAGGTTTCAGGATCTAGGCTGTCACCATCAAGGCTAAAAGCATGCTTTATAGTCAAACAAAGGCTGAAATTCTCACAAGACTATACCACTCCAGGCACAGAAGAGTTGTGCTACTATTATAAAAGTGGCTAACAGAGGTATTAATTAGATGCTATTAAAAAAAAAATAAAGATACCAGCCCCTTACTTTTCAAAGACAAAATCAACCAACATGAGACATCTTCTTTAGAGTTGATGTTTATTTTCATCACGTCCTCACCATTGCAGCCTCCTGGACACAGTGATCTTAAAGGTCTTTTGCAACCAAAATGATTCTATGATTCCATTAAACTGCATTTGCAGTTCTCCCTGTTAAAACCATCCATATTGCCACTGCTTCAACTCCAAGAAGGTAGAGATGTGCCACCCGCCAGAGCTGGGATGGTGCAGCTGGTCCCGTGAAGGCACCACAGGGAAGGAGACTCACCAGAAGGCATCCAGTGCTGGTGCAGTTTGGTCACTGTGGCATTGGACCAACACAGCTCCAGCTCCACAAACACCAAACTGATTTGCTTGACCAGCAAGGCCAAAAGGGAACTTTCCTGAGCCTGTTGCTCCTCTGGACCAGTTCCACTCATCAATCCAAAGGAAACCACACACGGCTCTTGCTGGGACTGTTCTTTGCAGGTAAAACAAATCAGCCCAAAGCTAGTTAAGAAGCAACAAGTGTGTAAGGGCGAAGAAGGGAAAAGCCATTTTTTAACAGGTATAAAGCACTCCTTGCATGGCTGACAATCTTCAAGCTTAATATCTGGCTTCTTTTAAAGCTACCACCTCCTCTAGGAACCAGGCAGGAGCCCTGTGGTAACAAGTTTCCCTGTGCTCTGTCACACTTGGCTTGAGGTCCGAGCATCCCACGGAGCCCAGGAGAAGCCCCACGTGCTCTGGGGCTGGCACACAGCTCCATGAAGGCAACTGAGGTGAAGATTTCAAAACATCTCTGGGAATAGCAGTGCAAGAGATGTTTTGGCAGATTAGGCTCTGTCTTCCTGTTCCTTTTTTTAAAGCTCCCACTTATTAAGGGCACATGTTCAATATTCCGTAAATAATAACAGAAAGCATTTGCCATTAAATTGAAGCCCATGGAATAATTTGACTCATTTCAGCTGGCAATTCCAAATAAATGCCTGCCCACTGTTATAGACAGCTTTAATGTGCAGCTCAGTAAAGGCAACGGGCATGAGCTCAAGGCCTTCTTGAGGTGAAAGAAAATATTATTATTAGGAAATATTTCCTAACAGCGTAGGATTATTAGACTTCATCCAAACATAGATGTTGCATTGGTTTAACTAAATCAAGCATGGAAAAGTTTTATTTATTGCATCATACAACTACATTATGAAGTTGTGGTTAATATCCAAGAGCGTATCCCTTTTCTGCCAATGCAAAGTTTCCCAGCAAGGACTGGGCTCCATCTCCACCTGTCCTGTCCTGTGTGCCTGTGGAAGGGTGTGTTGCTCACTGTTTCATACCTGCAGAGCACTCCCTAACATTCGCTGCAGTTTTAAATCCTCCTCACCAAAACCAAGTCACTGTCCCCACCATCCTACTTTAGCCTCCATCCTCTGTGAAGAGTACCTGCAGCCACATCAAGAGGAAAATTTAAAAAGAACACAAGAAACAAGACCCCTGAAGACACGTCCAGCTCCTGTACAACCCTCTGTGTGTTTGTAAAATAAATATAGAGCCTAGCTGCAGCAGAGAGCTGCAATGAACGAGCTGTTTGCTCCTTACCCTCGGGGCTGCCTCCCACCAGCCCTGCACCACATTCACTCAGGGCAGCGGTCCGGCTCCAGCTCGGCTGGGCACACAGATGACCTCCCAGCGTTGGCAGTCCCATCATTTTGATGCCTGAATGTGAACACAAAACCAACCAACCTTCCTGCAACCCCAAGAGGTGGGATTTATTTATTTATTTTTATTCCAAGACTGATGATGTATTGCACCTCTTCTCACTTACTGACTCTTATTAGTATTTTTATTTTAGTAACATCGAAGCTCTTAAACGCTTAATTACCAGGTTTTCTAAAGAGCTTGCATGCTACAAGAAAAATAAGGAAAAGTAAGAGATTATTTTGTCACTATGGTAGCCTCTATCAGCATTTGTAACAGGAGCAGTGTGTCCAGCAGGATCAGGGAACTGATTGTCTCCCTGCACTGGGCACTAGTGAGGCTGCACCTCAAATCTTGCGTTCAGTTTTGGGACCCTCACTACAAGAAAGACATTGAGTTACTAGAGCGTGCCCAGAAAAGGGCAACAAAACTGGTAAAGGATCTAGAGAACGAGTCTTATGAGGAGCAGCTGAGGGAATTGGGATTTTTTAGTCTGGAGAAGGCTAAGGGGAGACCTTATTACTCCGTACAACTGGCTTAAAAGAGGTTGTAGGAGGTGGGGGTCAGCCTCTTCTCCCATGTAAGTAGTGACCGGACAAGAGTAAATGGCCTCAAGCTGTGCCAGGGGAAGTTGAGGTTTAGGTTGGATATTACGAAAAATTTCTTTGAGGAAAGGATTGTCAAGCATTGAAAGGGGCTGCCCAGGGAGTCACCATGGCTGGAGGTATTTAAATGACTATAGATGTGGTGCTCAGGGACATGATTTAGTGGTGGACCTGGCATTGCTACGTTAATGGTTGGATTCTTAAAGGTCTATTCCAACCTAAACAGTTCTACGATCTAAGGACATCAAAGGAATTCCTAGCCACAGGCTTGCTCTATGTGAATGCACTTAAATACTGTATTTACACACAATGCCCACTCCAAGTCTGAGTAGAATTTACAGTCCAAAAGGTCCCTTTTTTCTTGCACGGATGACTGCATAGTGTAGGGTTCACTCTGCCAACACATCCTATAGTCAGGCTTTGCTGTCCATTACTGGAAGCATTGCCTGTGCCTCAGCGCCAAGAGCAATCAGTGCTCTTTGATTTGCTCTAGAAAGAGAAAAAGAAAAAAGAAAAAGAAAAAAAACAAACCAAAAATGTAGCGTTGGATGAGCTCACTGGATGGGGAGGCAAAATTCCTGGAGCCTACACAACTGCTCCCGTAGCACTGACCAACCACCTTTTCCACAGCTTCTCTGTCCCAAGCTCCACTAAAAACCCCACATGGACTTCTCGGTGGGAGAAAGGCCCATCACCATGTCCACCATGGAAATAGCTCTGCTTTTGGTGTTAATATGTTATCTGTCACCACTGGCCTGAGGCACCCAAGCTGTACCTGAAGCTTTGCTCCTCTCCTTCCCAAGCCCTACTTTGCTACTTAAGAAGAAAATCAGCCTTTCTTAAGCATGGGACTTAGCCTAGCCAGGAGCAAACAGTTCACTTCAACCAATAGTAGCACTTCAACCTCCCCATTTATTTCAAGAGAGTCAGGATTTCTCTCCCATGGTCAGCGTAGAGGAACAGAAGATCTATTTTCACACAGATGCCTGTCCTTTATCACAAAGAATGGAGGGAGATAGTTGCAGGTGATACTATCTTCCCTTAAGTGACACAATGTTGTTCCCAGTCCCTAAGTCCTCAGGGCTATTTGTATGAAATACCTGAAATAACTTCCATTTGAAGATTGCTCACCAGGACACCCTTCTCACTAACCTCCTTCCTAGGTCGAACTCATCTCTCTTGGGGGTGATGACAGAGCAGAAGTCAGCGGCCTTTCCAGACCACTTTCCCCATTTACTTAAGATAGCAAAAGTGAACCTCATTACACACGGGACGTAATCAGACTGCAGGATGTATTTGGTGAAGGAAGTTCCCAAGGTTAAAGAAAAATAAGAGAAAGGAGGGGACACTTGAACACATCAAGAATATCATAGTAAGTGGCATACAACAGAACTTCGTGATCCACAGAATCACAGAACCTCTCTGGTTGGAAGAGATCTTTAAGTTCATTGAGTATAAGCAGTAAGGTAGCACTGCCAGGTCACCACTAAACCACGTTAAAGGGCTAACAAACAGCAAAAAAAATTAAACTTAGTTTTTCTCAAAAAGATGACACCTTCCGCTCTCCTCCAATGCTGCTTATTTGGGAGTCAGGCCATGGGATTAGACACGTTTATGGCTGATGTAACCCAGCAAACCCAACGCCACGACACACTCATTCTCTGGCACGTGCCCCTGCAGCCGCAGACGGTCCCAGCGCTGCCCCGTGATGCCAAAGCTGCCAGGGGGTGGGTGGCAGCTGCGACGTGATGCAGCAAAGCTATAAAAAGCCGAGGACGCAAGCGGGAAAGTGGCCGCCAACCTGCATCACCTTTCACCTACATCTGCTAAGCCACTTTTCCGATAAAAGATTATCTTGGAAAAACAAGCCCCATCACGGCTGCTTGCCTCCAACAGGTCTCAGGATCAGAGCTATGTCCTCACAGGACACAGCGAGCTAAGGGTGGGGAGGAGGGGACCTCATTCCCAAAGCTGTCCCCCAGGTCACGGGGATCAGAACAGGCTGTTCTGGGACAAGGGAATCTGTTCCTGTCCCCAGCAGCGCCCGCCAGGGCTCAGCCCCCATCCATTCCTCTCAGAAGGTGCCCCCGCATCACGGGGCAAGCAAAAGCCCCAGTGGCTCCACGCAGAGGACCGATACTCCCTGCCTGAAAAGGCTCCTGGGGAACAGCAGAGCAAGAACATCACCCGTGTGTGGAAAAGCCCCGACGGGTTCTCCAGCTCCAATCCCCCTGGCTCTCCAGCCCAGCAGCAAAGCGGGACAACTCGGGACCTGCGAGCCAGCAACAGAGATCTGGGAGATTCACACAGGGAAAACATATCAGAAACGCACCAGGAACGGTGCCAGGATGTTTAGATCTGACACTGTCTCCATCAAAACACTCTCACCACCTCCCATGCTTGACCAGGCTGTTTATGCCCGCTCATAACTGAGCTTCGCTCTTCTGCACATCCTCCCCAGTACCCAGCTGGCTCCGGCTGATGTGCTCGCTTCAGCTCTGCCTCCCAGCAGGATGGACTTCTGAGCTATCAGAAGCGCTGGAGCCCGCCAGTGAAACACCAGAAAATCCGAGAAAAAGTTGTGTTAGCTGTTTATTTGCTATGGTTATTATGTGTCTATCTGGGTTCACGTTGATGGCCATTTTTATTTATTTATTTGCTATCTACATCCATTTAAAGTCATCCACACACTGTCACTATATCATACCATCGTACCAAAAAAAAAGTTACCAGTCTTGATTACACAAAAAGCACCAAAACTAGTTTGTTTTTTGGTGTGTTTTTTCTGGATGGTTAAACTGATATATCAAAGGAAAAGAACTTTATAAATTACAGCAAGAATCGGGACTCCTTAGGAACATGTTTTCAGGAAGAAAGTGGAAAGATCCTGGTAGATACTACCATTTTTTCTGACCTCAAAAGCAGCACAGACTAACAAAGCTGATAGAAATGACCCAAAAACTTATATCAGAGTGCCCTGACCTTGATTTTGATTTTAAAATAACCTAGCCCAAGCTCAAGAATAATTTTTAATGCTTATTTTTAGAATGCATTACCTTCATACCTCCAGACCTGTCTTTTAAATAGTTCGACGTGTTAGATATCTTTTCATTTTTTAACATGAGGCTGAAAACATGATCTGTGAAGTCACATTTATCAAGAGACCTGTCCATCATCACTATCTCGACAAGCCCTTTTTCAAGACAAGCAGCGTTCGTTTCACAGCAGATGTGGCCTTTCCCACCAGCTACCACCAGGAAATGCATCACGTCGATATCCAGACATGCCAATGCCAGCCTGCTCTTTCCACAGCTACACTAAAGCTCTGGCCTTGAGTTGACAAATCCCAGCTTAGTTGGTAACTTACTCTCACTGAGATGAGCCAAAACTCTGTAAGAACTCACTCTCTCAGGGCAATATTTTCTCACACTTGCCAACCTTGGTCTACCTAGCTACTCAGGTTGGACGCAAAGAACTTGTTACAAGCAAGACATATGTGCGGCAACTCTGAGCACGTTTTTACTTTGTTTGAAGAGGTCTGTGCAATCTCAGCCAGGTTTGGGAACATACACAGCTGCCCATGCAGTTCGTGTACCACAGCACCACCACTAGTCAGGACCCAAAACCGAGGGAAATTGCTGGGTTTCCTTGAATCAAAGCAACCATGTTGGCAGAGGTCTGCATGAATGCACTGAAGTCAATACAAGGACATCCTATCTTCCCGTGATCATCCACCACAGCGTAAAGCCACTGAAGACTGCACGTGGGACTGGGAGGGATGGTGAGATTGCCTTTTCCACCCTAATGCAGCGTAACGGAGTCCTGTAAAAAATTTGCTCCACTTGTGGGACGTCGGGAGATGGGAGACCTTGTGATACTCAACTGCCTTAACATCATCACTTCCTGCCACTCTCCTTCTCCATGTGCCCCCCCAGAAAAGGACCTCTGTGAAATTGTCTTCTAAATGCAAACCCTCAAGCATCCCCACAGATGCGGACAACTCAGAAGTCTGCAGTAGTTTACTGTATATTATTTTAAGTGGTTAAGCTGCATTAATGAATTCCTATTCATTAAGATGGCCTGAGGCACATCAGGCCAGTAATACCTAAAGATCACAGTTCTGCTTATCTACAGGGACCAGGAATAACTCTGAAGAATGTGAACCCTCCAGAGACCATGTGATGAGCCTTCCAGTGAAAGGGATGGCTTTTAAGCATAGTGAAACAGGAATCACCAGACAGGATCAAAACCAACCACCATCATCACTCAGCATCCGGTCTCCAACCTCAAATGTTTTGGAGAGCAGACCCACACAGCCAGCAGGCGTGCGAGGTCGCTTCCACCAGCACCCACCACCGTCATGCACAAATCACTTGTTGCATTCTCCAGCTTAATTAAATCAACAGTTTAAACTAATTCCTCAGCTGCGACTGGTAGCAGCTGAGGAGCTGACACAGTTCCCCTTCTGCCACCCATGGCAAGCATGGCAGCGTGCAGGAAGCAGAGCAGACAGCTGAAAGAGATGACAACGTTAGCCATGGGGGTTGCATCGCTGGGAGACCACCTGCCACAGCCCCTTGAGGTCCATTTAACCACAGGAACGCTGCTTAAACCAACCAGGTACTTCCATATAGATATACAGATTATTTTTTATCCCTGACAGTTTTGTGCTTTTGCCCCATCAGACCTATTGCGAATCTCACCAGGGCATAACTTCATGCCTGGCAGTAGTGGGGAGTGCTGACTCCCTAACCCAGGTGAGTCAAAGCGAGGACAAACATTTTCCACCCACCACTGTCCACTGCATCCCTCCTTCTACAGGAGCACAGAGCTCCAACAGCAACCCATTTCAGGTGACTTTAAAGGGCTGGGTTACAAAGCGTGGCAATGCTTGAGCTGCTTCATGTGGTGGTCCCCACTCCCACATGTCACAAGACAAACTCCAGAAGTGGTGTGGGTCTGCAAGTGCTTCAGCCACACCAGCTGGAGCTCCTGCAAGTCAAAACCTTGTCACTATGGTTGTGTGGCATCCTGACCTCAACTCCCCAACCTGGTAGCTCAGGTACTGCCTCTACAGAGATGAATTCCCAAGACCATCTTGTCCTGATAACCCTTCATAAAGGCAGAGCTACCCAGTGTGCTGGGAAGCAACAAGTGCGAGCAGATTCTGCACTCTGTAAAGGGGGTACTTCTAGTTTCAGGGAGTCACTAAGGCACCAGGTCTCGAGAGTGGTCCTTCCCACTGCCAAGATCAAGAAATAATAAAAGCTGGATGAGGAAGTGTGGGGTGAAATACAAATGCCTACAACATCCCATTGTGGTTCACTTATTGTTTAGAACAGCTGCAGCAGAAATCCTGCTTTTTTTTTTTGCTGGCTTTGTGTTTCTTTCCCCACACAAACAAAACAAAGCATGGAAAGCAAGGGCCCTGTCAGCGTCTGTTCTGCACTGACTGCTCATTCCTAAGGGCCAGCTGAGGAGACGGACTTCAACGTATAACTACCACAAGGACAAGTGGACAGATAAACCTCTCCCAGAGATAAATCCCTTATTTACAGCAGAGTACACATCTACTTCAATCTGCACTGCAGCAAAAAAAGCATCTCTGTCCATGTAGAGCCGGGGCTTGTCCTGTCTTCATTGCATGAGTAGCTGGAATTGCAATAAACCCACAGGGCAGAGGAGGATCTCCTGAAAGCCAGGTGAACCACAGCACTGCCTAAAAGTTCTGGTGCTTCAGCTCTTGTGACCTCGATTTAAAAAAGGTGCAAGTAGTTTAAACAAAGAATTGAAGCACCCCAAGTCTATAGAAAACTGGAAGCAGAAATTATATCTTGGCAGCAGAAAGTCCAATATGAACCAAATCATCACAGAATTACAACTGTATCTTCTTGGTCATCACTGCCACAATTATAACCAAAAGCCAGTACGCCATCATATCACATGTACTTTTTATACCCCATATTGCCAAACAATCCCAGAACAGAAGACCCAAACATGAAAAATAAGCAGTTTTCCTTGTTGCTTCTTCTAAGTACTGCCCTTTTCCTTAGTGATGCCAATCTTGGGGCTCGGTGTCAGAGCTGGGTGAAAGTCAGTTTTAGTTGGCTGGTCCCACTAGAAACTCCACCTCTCTCTGCAGGTGAGTGCAGGTGAGCTGAGGACATCAGCGCAGCAGGGTTTCAAGGGCAATGCAAATGGAGAATGCCAGAGAGGAAAGTATTTCTCATGGATCTAAAGAAGATGAAAGGCTACACCAGCAGGATACCCTGCCTCTGAGATGCTATGTCCCACCTGGGAGCTTATGTTTAAGGATGTGTTTGAACAGAGCTTGACAGAGGACCAGGCTGCCAGGAGCAGGAGGGGAATGACGAGTCCCTCTCAGATGAGAGGACAGAGCAAGCTGCCTGTGTTGGACCTGCACAGCTCAGAGGGTACAAGACTGCCATCTGCATCACAGAAAGAGTGGCTTAAGCTCAAGGACAACAGCGACACAAGAGCAAATGAGTATCAGCTGGCTACGAGCAACTTCAGGCTGCACCACGAAGGTCCCTAGTCACGCCCAACTCTGGATGCCTTCCAGCAGTTGCAGGGTAGGCAGCCCAATCGGTCTTAAAATGCAGCTTGATAAATGTAATAATGAGATTATACCCCTTGGCTGCTTGTGAGGGCAAGGAAGGAACCTTCGTTATACCAGCAGCTTTACACACTCTTGCGTTCCCCCTCGTCCTGGTTTCATCTAAAAACCCCAATTCTGTTTAGTGATTTTTACTTTCCAGTTCAGTCTCTTCTAAAATGCTGCACTTTCTGAAGTCAGCAGCATGTTTCTGCAGACAGTGTGTGCTACTGGCAGTGATAACACCTGATGTTTACAGTTACTGCCTGGGACTGGGATGCAGAAAGGCTCTTGCTGATACTTATTCCTACAGTGCCCAAGGCCACTGCTGGCTCTGTGTGCCACGCCGCGTGTGCCGGGTAGTGAGAGGGGTCACAAGGAAGTAAAAGGTTGCACCTCCAGGGGGTAACAGACAGGACAGGTGACCAAGAGAGTATTCCATCCCGTATACATCATATTTAGTGCAAATTGAGTGATCACGAGTTTCTCTCCCGTTCTTCAATGGCCAATGTCCAATCTCCTGCTTTTGATCTGGAGGCTAAGTTCCCAAATCCAGCTCCTGTATCCAGCTCCTGCCGCTGCTGAGCCTGGGGCTTCCCCAGTGGTGACTGCTATCGGGGTGGGGGGTCAGGTTCAATATTGGGCTTATATATAGTTCTATATAGTTCTTTATTTCTATAATTTCACTATTATTTATATTATTGCTTCATTAAAGCTGTTTTTGTTTTCTTTTCTAACCCGTAAGTCTCTCTGCCTTATTCCCTTTTCCTTCCCGTTTGGGGGTGTGGGGGGAAGGGGTTTAGAGGGCATCTGATCTGCGTTTAGTGGCTGGCCCAGCCCCAACCCGTGACATCCCTCTCATTAGCAGCATGTCTTAACCAGCTGCTGCTTATCCTCTACCACCTAGATGCCACAACTCTTACAACCATCCCCTCTAGTGGGAACCTATGCTGGACATATAACAGGATGTTCCAGAAACCCAAAGGTTTAAAGCCTATTGCAAAGAAAAGAAGTACTGCTTACCTCATTTTACAAGTGCAGCAGCAAGGACAGGAGGCATCTGCTTCCACACCAGAGGGAACCACTTCTCAGCATCGGGCTATGTATCATCAACATGAACTGCACATCAAGCCCAAACTACCAGCAAGGACAAGATCACACCACGACAGAGAGTGCCATGTATCGTAGGGATTACCCCACTCCTCCAGGGACAAGAACTCCCAAAGCTTTCAACTTAGTTTGTTCTGTCTGGTTTTTGTTACCCTCGGCCAGCACTGAAAAGACAAGCAAGGCTCCATCACCCTCACCTACCACTGAAAGCTCTTCACATGTGTGCTACAATAAATCCCATGTAATCTCTATTTAACTATGTTTTAAGAGAGCAGTTGTCCCTACCACCTCCCCGTGTGTCTCCATCCCATGGTCCAGCAGCCCCCTCCTACAGCAGACACTCTGATTTCTTATCCCTGAAATACTTCCATCACTTTTTTGGGATGTCTTTGGAGATTACTGCTCAGTGTTCTTCTAAGCTGTTTGTTTTCAAAGGCACTCAGATACTTTGCCCGTACCTTTGAGACGTTTCCAGCTTTCAGATCCGTATGTTCAGATAAAAAATTGCTTTCAAGTCCAAAATTCATAGTTTAGCCTTTCAGCTGCAGCTTTGTCAATGACCAAATCTCACTTATGCCAGTAAATGCAGCTGCTGCCTTGCCAACGCGTGACACCATTTCCTTCTAGACATCCGCAGTGGCTCCAACACAACTATGCAAATGGACCAATTTCTTGTATTCCACTGCCTTCGAATGATATGACTGAGAAGCTGCAAGGGTTTTCACGCGACCAGTGAGTCTGCACTAGCCAGGACACCCTCACCACTCTGCAAGGCTGGGAGGTCTCTACTTGCACACTTGCTGCGAGGTCCCATAGCCCTCACAGTTCACAGTGAACATGGGACCCTGGGTTTGCCTTCTGACCCTCAGTCTGGCTATATACAGGTACAGCTGCAGCACGGGTTTTATCTGAGCCGAAATACATCTCATGGGCTCTGAGGACACAGGGAAAATCCTCAGCACAGGTTCTGCACCCTCCATAAAGCTTGAGGGCAACAAGCTGGGGACAAATCCAAAGCCGCCCCAGCACAATAAACCACAGGGTACATCCCCTAAAACGTTCCTGTTGCAGCTGCTCAGGAATAACCAAAAGTTTTGCTTTTAATTCAGATTAAGGTAGCACCAAAGTTTACTCTGGAATATAACAAGCCTGAGTTTAGACAGGTCTTGCTGTGCAGGGCTGGGCTGTTCCAGACACTGGTGGCCAGGTGCCAGTCTCTTGGAGGAGCTCCACCTTCAGCAAAACCTCATCTAGCACGAAGCCTCCCCACCCTTCAAGACAAGAAACTACAGCCACTGACAGCCCCAAGCTTCTGAGGATTACTTAACATTTGGACAATCATTTGCAAGCAAGGAGCCCTGTGGAATCATGGGGAATTATGCAAATATAAAGCAAAGAAGAAACGTCAGCATCTTGTAAGAGTTTGCCCTCATTCTATCAAAGCCTCGCAGCGGTAATGCGTTCTCCCCCCCAGTAAAGCTGCTGGGATCGTGTCTTATGCTTTAATGCACTTGTCTTTAGCCTCTTCTACAGGCCAAGAGTGCATGAATTTAATCAGCAACTCCATTTTACTTATTAGAAGGGGAGGGGGTGTTTGCAAAGGGAATCCACTTCCCATTTCAGACCCTCGGCCAGGCTCAGCTGCACGGATATTTATTTAAAATATCACCACCCTCTCGGCCTGCTCATACGCCAGGAGTTGCTGTCATCGCAGCATCACAGCTCACAGCACTTCAGCAGGCAAGGCTGGCCTAAGTAGGCTGGCTGAGACAGGGACTGGAGGCAGCAGTCGGGCAGGTTGGGGGACTGGTGCTACATGAAGGTGTTGGATTGGATCAGGAAAAGGTCTCTCTGCATTCCAGGTCAGCAAAGCAGAGGAAAAGCCCTGACTCTAACATCTGCATCGCTACAGGTAATGTGGCTAAAAAAAAATTAAGACTGAAATATCCAGTCACTGAAGATTTTGCATACAGGCAAATGCTTTAGTATTTTAAAAAATACAAATTTCACTTTCCTATCCAAAGACTTCCTTTCCCCCTTAAATCTCATAGACACAGAGGAAAAAAAAAATAATCCATATCCAGAGACTTGCAAATTCCCCATCTTCACACGCAAAGGCATATTAGCTCCTTTCTACACACAAGAAACTAAGACATCTCACATTTGCCTTGGCTTGATCTATACTTAAGACATGCCAGGAGCCAGCAAAACGATGAAAATAAAATTCAGAATACACCCACAGCCCTAACCAACGTAGTTATGCCAACAAAATGCAATCCATTTAAAAATGGCTCTATGGAAGCTGTGGGGAAGGAAAACCAGAAAAATGCCCCCAAAGCCCTATTTCTGCTGAATAGCTGATATTTTTCTGGAAGCTGGTTTTGGCTGCCCAGCAGAAGAGCTGTGCACAGTGGTAGGGGACTGGATAACATGCTCTGCTGTAGGCGACATTTCTGTTCCCCAGTCATGCATTGCCCCCCAAAACACCGCTCTGCTTTTCCTACAGAGAGGTAGCAAATGCCATCAGAGAACTGAAAAACAACCTTACACAAAGCAACTTATAAACTTCATAGTGTGGATCAGCGCTTCATCTGAGCAGTTTTAGGTATAGGAAGCCCAAAGAGCAGTGAAATGCAGATGCAGAACCCTGAGCTGCCACTCCTGAATCCGAATGCTACCAGTTTTTCTCTGGGAGGAACATTTATCCTATCACCATTACCCATGATAACAAAAAATTAATTAAGGACACTGTAAGGCAAAAAGAGCAGTCTCATATCTCAACAAAGCACTTTGCTCACTGAAATAAAAGCATTCACACCGCTTTTCTCTGTGTGTGCAAGCATGGTTGTGCCTCTGTGCATTAAGTTTTCAATTTTGCATGCTTTAAGCAAAGAAAACGCTAAAGAATATTTTTTAACACACAGAGAGTCTAAATCAGCAGCTCATATTGGTAATATAATATAATTCTTTCATCTAGGAAACGAATCTAATCAGTTAGAATAACAAGACATTCAAAACCTGGCTCCCAAGGCAAAAGCTGCCTTTTCGGGGAGGACCAGCTCTGCCACCCACCACTTAACCCTCTTGCAGCCACCACCATCTCTCAGCCACATCTTTGGGGACATGGGCTGTCTCTTAGCAATGCTGCCTCTGTGAACGGGACCAGTCCCAGGGTCTTGGTTTGATACTCCATCCCTGGTCCTTCCGCAGTGCAAGCAAAAGGCTATGGGCAGGCATGTTTTATTACACGTATATTGATATTACATACATCATTTGGGGAGGGAGATCTCATCAAAAGGAATGTAACAGAGCAGGAATCACCATGCAGTCTGAATCTAAAAGTACAATGAGGGCTGGCTGACAGAACAAAATGCCAAAAATCAGTCGCTCTGTAAAAACATCTCGATTTCAAGCTCCTTATGCTCAGGTAGCTAGTATGAACCTCTCCAGGGAGATGACAGCTAGTTCACTTCAGTGTATTTATATCACCAAGCTGTGGGTGCTGGGTGACTGTCACCACATTAAACCCCCTCCATAAATCATTTTGAGATGCTCTAAGAGCAGGTGCTGGTTGCAAAACGGGGATGTTTCAAGGGTGCCCAGCAGTGGTGGGGCCTCAGAGCACAAACAGCTGCCAGCATGTGGTCCTCCTCCATCATGTTCCCGTCCCCTCCACCAGGAAATCACCAGCACCTAGCCTGCTGCCGCTGGAATCTGGGGGGTTTTGGGGAGGGAAATCACCAGCCAGCAGGAGGTTTGCATAGCTCCAGCAGGAACTGGGAATGGGGGGTGGATAATACCACACTCGGGTAAGCCATGGAGACGAGGAGGGGGCAGACAGGGCTGCATTCCTCATGGATGAAACAGCAGAGAAAGAACTCTCGCTGCTTCTCTGTGCATTAGTCAGCATGCAGGAACACAAAACAAAACAAAACAAAAAAACTAACCAAAGCAAATCCACTCCGTAGTATTAGGAATTCTGACTCAGAAAGGTTGTTTATTCCTCCCCCCTTGATTCATCAGTGCAGCCTCACAGCTCAGATTCAGAGCAGCCTCACTGCATTGGGCTCTATCTGCCCAAAATCCCACTAAATAATTGACCTTTGCAGTCAGTGGTGAAGAATTCCAGGGTTTTTCTCCCTCTCCCTTCAGCGAAGTGGGGGGCCGGAGGAGAAGAGCACTGCACACTGGGACCACGCGCCTGCACAGATGCTCAGCACTGGCCAAGCCAGCACGGCCCTGTGGGAACCGCGTGACCGACCGTGGGCACAGGCACAGCCCAAAAAGGCAGACAGATAAATGAGATGTCACCCACGGCACAAGGGACGGCTGGTTGCGAAGTGCCTTCAGGGAGGGGGATGCAACTTCAGAGAGGTGCCAATCGTTTGCCAGTGACAACAAGCATCCCATATAGCAGCAGCAACTATGCAGAAAGGATCCAGTTTAGCTACCAGAGTAGGTTAGAGTTTGCTGGGAAGGACTGCAGAAGCAGGATGGTGGAGCTGCACAGGATTTCTAAGTAGGGAGACCACCCTCTGCCTCCTCCACACTCTCTGCATCACTGGTGATGAAGTATACCTGGCTGCCGGGAATGAAACCCCCAGGAGCATTCAGCACAGCCTGCCACCCCACCTCCAATTTTTAGAGGAAAAAGAGCTATAGTTGCAGGATAGGCTGCTGTACAATAAGGGGAAAGAAATTATTCTGCAGAGGAGGTGGCCTGGGCACCCTATCCCACAGCCAAGACCCCCAATGCAATCCAGGCAGGGCTGAACCAAAAAGTCTCTTGGCCCCTCTGCATTGGGATAATAATAGCAGTAGATAAATTCCACATTTCAAACAAGGGTAAGATGTTAAACAGAGCCTCTGTAGAGAGACTAGGCAGAATCAGAAAAACAATAAATCCTCCTGTTCTTGGACTTGAACCGACTGGTAGCAGAAGTCAGGGAGCGGGACCTCCTTTCCCCCAGTACCACCACAGTGCCCTGCACAACAAAGTGCATGGGGGTTCAAGAGCTTGCCCAAAGGATAAGGGCTGCAAAACAGAGAGTACAGGAATTTCTGAGGGACTTTCCCCTGAGTCCACTTCCAAAATCTCTGTGTTCCCAGACTGCCACATACCTGTGAGGTCCCTTGTGCCATCCCGCTCTTACCATGTAAGGGCACTCAAGTAAGTGGGAGACACCAGGTAGAGTCCCCATTCCTGGAGGTATTTAAGAGTGGTGTAGACATAGTGCTTAGGGACATGTTTCAGTGAGGACTTGTCAGTGTTATGTTAATGACTGGACACAACGAGCTTAAAGGTCTTCTCCAATACAGGTGATTCTGTGTGATTCGGTGAGAAATACCTCACCTTCTCCAGCATGCGAGGCTGAGCAAGTAGGATGTCGATAAAACAGGGTTAAGAAATATCAAGAAATTGTTTTCCCTTATAGTGTTGTCTCGGAAAAAGTTACAAAAGCATTTTCCAGGCTCCTACAGGAAGGATTTGGGAATCTGAAACCCAGAAACAAACAGTACTGAAGTCAGGAAGAACAAAGTGGGGAATCTCTTATCTAGATTAATTTTTTTTCACTTAAGATTCTGTTCTGCATGTTCTAGAGGAAGCCACTGACTCAAAGTGTAGTTTTCGTCCTTTCCACATAAACCTTTGAAGCTGAGGTTCACATCTCCCAAACTATCACAGAGGCACCTCACGTTCCCCCTTGCCCCTCTCACCTCCTAGAGCCAGACTCTGCACAAGACAGATAGAAAGTTTCAGTCAAAAAAAGTAATATCAACAAGATTCCAGATAAATACTCTCTTCTTTAAAAAATAGTGTTTAGATTAATGATTTAAGACAAGTAACCTCAAAGACTGAATTTACTATGTGGAAGTCAACCCAAGTTCCACTAATGGATGTTGATGTCCTGTAGAGCAGCAGGTAAGCTGCTCTACAGGACAGACCTAAATAATAGACATATTTCCATGTTTAAAACAGCACCCTAGAAATAGGATTTCTGCTGCATGAAAAAAAGAGAAATGCTTTAACAACTTAACGATGCAGTAAAACTAACTGGTGCAGAGGGACTTTCATCTTGTGCAGAGGGAAGCCTACCCTGTCATAATCAAATTATCAGTTAACATTGCCTCATTTTGCAATAAAACTCAGCTGCAATATTGCACCATATCACAAGGAGACAAGCACACCTAATGCCACCGCTGTTCATGTTTCCGGTTATCCTTGACAGTAAAATAAAGAACATTAATCCAAATAACATTTGCTGGAAAGAGCTCTCAAATGTACTTAGGAGTTTCTAAACCTTATTTCCTTATCTGGATTACCACATCCCTTACGTAAGTGCTGGTGACACTGCAATTTAACTTACCTGCCTAGAAGAAAAGACACCTCACCCTTACACAGCCACAGGTCACCCACACGAAGGGCGAAAGCAGCAGGAGGTAATGGCAGAAGGACAAAAACACTGACTCCCAAAGGACAAGCAAGAGCTAAGAGAAGACAGGCAGCAAATAACAACAGGAGAAGGTAATTATGAGTGTGAATCACACGTTTCCCCAGACATCTTCCCATTAATGATGAATATCATAATTCCCCTAAATAATGCAAGGAAAATTTGTTTAATCATTTAAAGGCATCATCAATAATAAATACGTCAGCTCCAGACGCTAACCTCACTACTCCTCCCTGCTCAGGGACTGTTTTAATAAAATTACTAAGATCACTGATGCTTTTGGAAAGATGCTTCAGTATCAGAGTCAGGAGAACACAGGAAGCACCCCAGACCGACGAGTGGAAATCAGAGCGTACGCAGACCCTGCGCGGTACAAACCGTGCCGCGGCTGCCATTCCTGCGCGATAAAGCTGCGATGGAAGCATGGGTCTTGTTTACTCAGGCGAAGTGCGTACGAGCAGAGGTATGCACCCAGACAGCGAGGGCCATTTAAAGGAGAGCCCTTCCCACCTGCCAGGAGAAGGTTCTCCACCAAGGACCCGTGAGGATAAGGAAGGGGCAGCACCGGAGGCCACACATCCAGTACCTGCCGCACAGCAGGCACAAGGGCGATGCCACACCTGAGGGGTGCCCGGCAGCTACAGCAGCGCTGAGGCCAGCATCAGGACAAGTAGAAGGAGAAAATGATGCATGCTGCCTTTTGATCCTGGATTTCTCAGGAATGAAGAGCAAAAGAAGACTTAAGAGATTTAAGCTTCATTGCTGCAATGCTGCCTGCAAAACTCACCATGCATCCAGGAGCAACCTGGGAGGTTGGACTAGATGATCTTTCCAGGTCCCTTCCAACCCCTGACATTCTGTGATTCTGTGATCCTCTACAGCACAGGTTCCCTGGCTCAACCTGACCTAGGCATCAACTTCTCTGAGCCACTCCTCACCTCATCGGCATGTAAGCCGCCCCTGAGGCACAGGCTGTCTTGACATGATGCTCTGTCATGACAAAATCATAATTCCAACGCTGCTGCTGCCACGGCAATCCCAGTCACTGGAAATGAAAGCGATGGATAAGGTGTGCAGCACCAGTAGGAAGAGCTATGGGCCTGTTTGGGGGTGCCCTGTTTCTAGTACGGGAGAATGGAAAGGACATTGTGTCTCCAAAACGCTGACACATTTTCCAGAAAAGCCTTTTCCCTGCAAATACAAATGGGATGCAGGAAGCAAGGGAATAAATCTGCATAAAACTGGCACAGTTTTGACTTCCCAAGTCATTTTCTGGCATCCCTAAAATAAAGGGGGGTGACCACCAGCAGAGACGATGGAAACGCAGCGGCGCAAAGCCATCGCAGGCATGCAGTGTCTCACAGCGAGGAAACCCAGCCTGCGGCCTCTGCCAAATTTCTATCAGGGGCTGGGGTGGGACAAAAGGTTTGTGCCACTAAACCATAAATTGTATTGTTTCAATTTTTCTCTTTTCCCTTGAAAAAACAGAATCTGTACTATTTTAAGCTACTGCTAAAAAAAAAAAAAATGAGGATTTAATGCCTGTTTGGGCCACCCATAAAAATTTTTTCCACTAGAACAAAGATTTAAACCTGTGACTCAAAATGAGTTTACAATGGGGGGCTGATTATCAAGAGGACCAGAATATCCTCTTATTAGAAAAATGTTCACTGGGCTTTCCTGAACTTTACACGGTGGTATTAACTCAATGGCTCGTTTAGTTGCATGCAGGAGATACCGGTTATCTTTGACAGAGGGAGAAAAATGTATGAATTTTATAATACAGAAAAAGAGCAAGTATGTGTGTGTGAATGTGTGGTGTGTGGTATGTGCATCCATATGTGCACACACATGCACATCCTTCTGATTATTGTCAACAGGAGATATAGGAAAGAAAAGCACGAAATTACAAAAAACAAAGGCTGGAAAGGATCAAAGGAGGCACTCCACCTGCTTGCCTCGAGTAAAACAAGCCTAATTAAGGAACTTTTTTTTAATTATTATTATTTGTCTGTTACGGTAGCAAGCATCATAGGGAAAATCAGGGCCCTATTTGTACGAGTCCTATGCAAATATTTAAGGCAGTCTGGAAAATATCTACGGTCTACTAGACTTCCATTAAACTGATGTAAACCCCTATGAGTGTCCTATATCTGTTTTAGCTTAAACCTACTGTTTTTAAGATTCTTTTTGGTATAATATTTATCTGCAGATAAATTATTCTGAAAGAGGGGACGGGCAGCATGCCCAGGCAGAGGTCTGGGGGTGCTTGTCCCAGCATCATCTTTAGGAATCCCAAGCTCTGCTCATTTTTTTGGGCTGATTAGTTCCAAGAGCCCTTCATCCTGGGCCTGCCTGTGCAGGTTCCGGGGGTGAGCTCTGCCCTAAAGCCTTGCACCGGTGACAGGCGATGGCACCCACGTGCAAGGTGTCACCTCCCAACCCTGTGCGGGCAGCTCCAGCCACTGCTGGCAAGAAACCCTGCCCTTGCTGATGAAGCATGGAGGGGAAAGCATGCGTAAAACGCCCGGTTATGCACTAGGGCTGCTTAGATTTTAAGGTAACGAGTCATCAGCTATGAGCCTTCGAATTTGGCTTTACACATGGCAGAGCAGCCTCGTATAACAGAGACATCTCTCTCAATCCTGCTGACCTGGATCTGAACTGGCACCCATGAAGAAGTAGCTTTGGAAGGCTTCCTAGACTATTTTTTAGGTCCTAGAGCCAATAGCTAGCCAAAGTTTGGTCTCCTGGGAAGCTGAGATAACATATCCAACAATTGCATCCAAACTTTAAAAAGAAAAAATTACCCTGGGGAGCACAGTGTAAAACTCTTACTTACAAGTTTTCTCGCTGCTATTTAATCAGCAGAGTTTACTGGAAAAACTCAAAAGGAATCACCATTTTAACATGCATGTTTTTCCTTCGCGTGGTTCCTGCACCCAGTGTGACATGGAGAACATCAACAAGGTGACACGAGCCAAATGCCTCCCCAAGCAGCTGCAGTGTGCGTTCCTCTTTTTGCCATGTCAAAAACCCACCTCTCAATTTATACACTGTGCAATAATTACTTTGCTAATCACAGGCTGCTCTTAAGCTTCTCAACCCAAATTATTATGATTAGATCTGGCTCAGCTGCAAACGCGCCTGCTTTCCAAACACGCAGCACTAGGCTGCAGAAGAGGGCTGGGGGGTTTAATCCTTTACTGGTTGCAGCATCAGGCAGTAAGTGGCATTCTAGCATGTAATTTCTTTCAACGGGAAAAATAATATCTTTCAGGAGGTTTTCCATTGTAAGTTAGCACAGAATCACCACAAAAAGGAAAAAAAAAACAAAATTACTGGGTAAGGCAACATAACATATACTATGGCCTTCTTTCAATTCACCAGCTATATTTATCTCTTGACTGCAGCGCAGAAACATATTTCTCTTAGAAAAACTTTTTAGCTGCTTAAAAGAGACTCTCAAGTAGCAAAGGCCACACACTTAGCTACTGGAGGGAAGAAAAGAAAGATTTATTTGTTTAGATGCTGTAAGCCAGCTGAAATCTGCCACCTACAAGTCATCACCAAGCTCTCTAGCGGGCAGGCATGACCTGGGCACAAGCCAGCTTGAGCTGGAAATGTTTTGCTAGAAAACTATTCATAAGGTCTGTCTACTTTTTAGCCATTTCCTTCACTTTCGCCCACTTTTTTTTTCTTTTTTTCTGTCACGTCTGCCTTTGACCAGGACCAGGGGCAGGATGCCAGCTAAGAAAAAGAAGAGTATCCAGTACAGTGAGTCTATCGTACTTCAATCCAAAAATGTAGGGCCAGCAGCGGCCCAAGCCTTGCCACCAAAATGCAGACAACTTGCCAGGCTACCTCAGCCACGACCTGCTCCTTATCCTTCCCAAGAAAAGGTCCTCCTCATCCCCCAAGGCAACCACTGTCACTCACTGCCCCATTCCGAAGGCTGCAACTACCGTGTGCCGGGGGCTGGCAGCACCAAACTTGTGAGTAGATAAAACAGCCCATTCCCAAGCCAATAGAAACCAGGGCCAAAAAAAATCCCATCTGGACATGCAAGGAAAATAGGAGCAGGCCCCAGGGTCTTGGAAATAGCAAAGCACCCTAACAATTGGCACTAAGTGATCCTTGGGTGCAAGGGCCATCAGCAAGATCAAGTTATGAACACGGCCTGAAATAGCCCCTCATCCAAAGGGGCCTAAGGGGAGGGGGTGGATGGCACAGGACACTTGCATCACTTGTGAAAGCAGTCTGCGTTGCAGAGGGGGGACAAAAAAAAAAAAAAGAAGGAAAAAAATATGAAGAGTCATCCTGAATGGAACACGATACTGAACGTTCACATTTCTTTCAAGAAGCTTCAAGTATACTCCTCAGCAACACGATGAGAAAGGTTTGGAGTTTGGTTTCTGTTTATTCACCTTGATGATATCCTTTGAAATCTTCTGCTTGGGTTACATCTTTCCAAGAGGAAAAAATAAAAATAAATCTTTCCATTTACGCGAAGGAAAGCCCCCTCTTCAGATTCACTTGCCTAAATCATGCTGGACAGAGCTCACCCGACCTGACCTCCAAGGAGCATGGGCTGGGCACGTTCAGGAATTGCCACCCATCGAAGAAACCAACGCTGCAAAACAGGCTGGGAAGCATCGGCTTTCCAGCATGGGAAACAGTGCTGAGTCCTGGGATTTTTGGAGGAGCAAAAAAAAAAAACAAAACAGCTGTGCAAGCAAAGCCATCCAACCAACTCTCTCGCTGCAAGGCCGATGCAGCCAAGAATAAAATATCTGCTGTCAAGTGATGTTGAGTGTGTTCTTCAGATCGCCACCATCAAAGCGTTTCCAGATTTCCAATCTCTCCATTTCTATAATCAGAAGCAGTCGAAACACTCGGCTTTATCGCCTACAAGTCAAGCCCTAGAAGATGCTATACTTCACTGCCCACACAGAAGTGGCAAGCACTGTGCAGGATGTGCCCCCTACTCCATTTAAAATCCCCCCTGCTCCCAGCACTGCCCACCAGGCTCTCCTCATTTTCCTACAGGGACGGGCATTGCTCAGGCAGAGCCATCACAGACAAACCTGCCTGCGCAGCTGCTTGCGCACCCACAGGCCCCCTGACATCAGAGCACGGCAGCCCTCGCAGGACCCACCACAAATCAGGTTCACAGCCCTCCAGGGGGCAGAAACAGGGTTGAAACCAGGTGGAAAAGCCCTGGGCTTCCAGTAAGCCAGAAGGCTACTAAAATTAGGAGCAGGAAGTTAAGAGAGGTGACAGTAGGAAGGCAGAGGCTTGGACCGCAGGCTGCAACCACGAAGGAGCATCGCGAAGCCCAGTGGGCAGGGGACAAGTGTTACGGCCATTCACCTCGATGTTATTTTTCACCAGATCTGAGAAAAATCTACTTCACCACACCAGCTGCAAATTCAGAGCAGGCAGGGGAAGCCAAAACCATCAGGTTGAGACCCATTTAGAGAGAAGGGAAATGAGAGCAGTTCCGAACAACCTTATTCCTTTTTTTCAAGAGATAAGGGGTGCAGCTGTGGCCAACTCCTCAGGCCACAAGCTCTTGGGGTGTGCAGAGACACTAACGGGGTGCTTGGCCAACCTGCCCTGGCGAGAGAAAGGAGGAGCCACGCAGATGAGAAATTATAAATGAACTTGGAGCAGAAACACATAGAAGGCAAAGGTAAAGAATGAAAAGCCACAATAGGAGAGAAAGGGGAAGAAAGGTAAGGAAAAAAAAAGGAAGTATGCCAACAAAAGGTATCATAAGCATAAAACTCAAACATGAAGTGGAACAGAAAAAGAGAAGAGGAGGGAAACTAGGAGGAGGAAGCAAAGTTGGAGCTAAACAGGCAATCATGCTTTCACACATACATTTGTATATGTATACACATATAAAAGTTACCTGGATATAGATATATTGATACGTAGATAGAAGCACAAACAGAACAATGGTGTCAACAACAACCTATGCTGTCCTGAATAAAAGCAAAAACTTCACCACCTGCCATGGCTCTGACAAGTCAGCACAAACAGTTTTCACCTGCACGGGAATGCTTCTGTACACTTCTTGTACTGTGCTGGTTCCCACATTTACTGCTATTCAGAGCTAAAATAACACAGAAGCCACGTAAAAAAATTCATGCTACAGCAGCACAGCCAGCCACAGATCCTCAGGAGGAAGCTTAGTGCTATTACTTAGTGGCATTACATATAGCACCATCAAGAGCTTGAGATACTAAATGTGTCTGTGCTGGACGTTATATAAGAACAGAATAGAAAGGCCAGCCTCTGTCACAGAGACCCAGTGACCTAAGGTAAAATCAAGATATAGATTGACCATACAAGCAAGTAAGGCAGGCTGACCAGAGTGGGGCAAAAGACCACAAGAGATACCATCATCTCACCACACATGACAATCCTGGATGGGAACATCTAACAATCTTGCTTTAGACAAGAAGCCGGGAAGGGGTCAATCACGGCAGAGCACAAGCAAAGAACCACCCATTCCCTCTTCTCCAAAGTCCCACTTAAACCACTAATGGAGACGATGTAAAGATCCCCCGCTATTCAAACAACCAGCATTAAGTAGTAACCCACATCAGCACCACCACATCCATCAAATCACACAGAGAACAACCCCTAACTTGGCCACAATGTCCATCATGATCTTGACTTCACGACTCCTATTCTAACTGTTGGTTTGTTTAAATATCACATTTTGGGACATATAAAACTGATGAAGACCAACAGTTGTACAAGAATTAACCTGGAATCTATGAGTCCATCCATTATGTGATAAAGCAGGCAATGTCACTGAAAAAAAAAAATCATTTAACATATCCACTACATAAAACAGCTTCCTTTGACCTGTTAATATGACAGCATTACAAACCAGTCTTGTGTCTACAGAAAACTCCTGGTAATTAACCCTAGTTTGAAAGGGGTGAAGAGAGAAAAGGGAGGACAGAGTTAAAGATGTCTGGACATGTACCTCAATCTTGCTACAAAGTTTTTATCTATTTGGAAAAGGCTCAAATCACTGCAGGTAACTGAATTACAGTCAAATGTATTTTCCTCTGCTCAGTTTAAACACTGCAGCCATCACCAGATTATCTCTCAGGTACTGTATTAAGTGATGAACTAACATCCATATATGTTATTTCTCCTCCTTCCTCCAACCCAGCGGTGGCAGGTCTTGTTTTGCTTGTACATTTCTTAACTCCCTTTAAATATTATAAAAAATGTTGCTATATATTTAGAAAAAGGACCTTCAGTTGAACACACCTTGCACTTCAAGCAGAATAGGGTGACGTTTGTGGTGGTCCTCATTTCCTGGGGTTGCCCATTACACGTGAAATGGGACCCTTGGAGAGCAGAGCTTCATTTCTTTGCAGAAAGCTCCTATGATCTTTGGCAAAAACCTTTCTGCTACATGAGGCAACACAGGGAGCACCCTAAAAAGACAACAGAAGAACTCGAAACTTTATCTGTAGTTCCAACAGAAGCTAGCATAGAAAGACATCACAAACTGCCCATGGAGTGGTGAAGATGGTCTGCAGCTTCCTAGACTGGCTGGGAGTTTCTTTGCTTGCAGGCTCCCTACAGAAGTATGTCATTACTCTGGTCAAGCCAAGGTGCAACGAATGTGAAGGCCAAGACCAGGACTCCTCCCAGGAAGATGGGGCTGCACCTCCTAATCAGCTAGAGATGGCAGAAACACCAGAAAAAGAGCTACAGAATAGCTTATCATCAGAAGAAATTCAAGAAGGTTCTTAACCTACCAACTCAGCTGAATAGCTGTGGGCAAATACCATCAGCCAAAGGAGCCAGCATGGCAGAGGCAGATCCTCCAACCTCTTCCTCATGCTCTTCTGCATTGCTGGAGCTCAGAGAGCTGCTTCCTCCCTAATAAGCCAACAACGTCCAAGGACTTGGCTTCCTGGCAGCAACTGGGTGTAAAGAGGTTAAACAGGGCTATGTATCACCTTTATGCTGTGGTCACCTGAGCTTAGGTTGCCCAGCCAGGTCACCTACTACAAGGCAGTGTGGGACTCCACGTGTGAAGACTGGTAGGAGGAGGTAATCTCATCACTTTTGCTGTGGTACCAACCACCCCAAGTTCAGACAAGACTTCAAGCTCCTTCTTCTGGAGCCACTGTGGCCTGCTGCCCTGGAGGGAGGTCAGGAGCCTCTCTAGGCACACCTTCTTTGCCAGCCAAGCCTCCAGTGAAACCACAGCTGCCTGAGCTCAGCCTTAACACTTGCCAACTCACAGGCATCAAAATCCCTCAGTATCTTCAAACAAAATATTAACATTACAAGCAGTATTTCATGGGTCTATAGGCTTTGCCATGCCTCAGGAAGGCCTTAAACACATTTAGCCCAGACTTCAAGGCTTTCAAGAGAGCCTGGCTCCCAGGATCCCATATGCAAGTCCCATCTCTGATAGTATCTCATACCTTCATGAACTTTAGCTGTCTTTCTATTGCCACAGTGGAGACAGGAGTATTTTTACCTGCTCAGCAATCAGATTTTCAAAGCAGAACCAGATACTGGTGTCTGTTACTACTAATATAATCACTCCTAATATTATTAGGAGGTGGTGAAATGCCTTAGCAAGACCAACTGTAAACTCCCTCTGTCATGGTGGATCAGCACCAGTGACTGCAGGTTGCTTAATCCTTCCTATACATTCCCTTCCCATACTGCCATGAAGCAGTGTTAGGAGTTAATTAACAGAGGGATGTACAGAATTTAAATCCTATTTACTGCAATTTGTCTCACCAAAGTACCCAAGAAGAATACTCATTAAAAATTACTAAAAACATCTTGCAAAATAAGGTTTTTGCTAAGTCTCTTAGGTCATCAAAATTTATAGGGAAGATGGGGACACCAGCTACTAACAGTGGTTTACAGGCCACACTACCAGGCAGTATAATGTCACACCTTATGTCAATGGACAGCATCTCAAGCTCTGAACATGCTACAATCTGTCTCAAAGGTAGTTACATTCAAGTTACCACCTAGTAACCTGTAAACTGTATTTGATATGCTTATGTTGAAAATTAAAGCTATAAAATTACTGCAAACTTCCCTTCCCCTTTTCCTCTTCCGTATGAAGAACAGCCAGCACTGCGGAAGATGAAAAGGCAGCACTCATACTTACCTGTCACACTAAGCTATGAGCTAAGGAAGGTCTTACTTCTAGACCTTCAATACTTACAGCATATAGCTACTCGGTGAGAAGTTTTCAAAAGCTTTTCTCCTGTCTAGTTGTATTGGTTGCAGTCCACAGACCACCCCCTCAGAGACAGCAGCCAGCTGAAGTCACCATTGCCATTTCCAGCCACGTCAAACAGAAGTACAGAACCTCAACTATTTCTGTGAAGCTTTGAGAGTCCACTGGGCACCAGGGCTCTACCGTCCTGTGAACAACTGCACAAAAGGCAGCATCTGCCCCAATGTGTTCACTGATGAAAGATAGAATAGTGGCACGGGAGGCAGCAGAAATGGTTTGCCAAAATGAGTGACCCCAAATCCTATCCACGACTGAGCACTGGGAACCCCATCATCTCCCCAAGACATCTGTAACAAGCAGGACTGGTAGGTCTTAATACTAACTACCCAAGATAAGCAAAACATTTCAAGACAAACTTCTCACTGCTTCAGCACCTTGGGCTGCAAAGAGCAGCATCTTCTTTCCCCTCTGAACCTGCTCATCTTAATCACATTTATTTACACATCTTGTGCATTCATGAAAATGGGGCCTCCTTCCATCTTGTTCCACAAACAGAGAATTGCTGGTAGGAAGAAGAACACTCTGGGATATCCAGTCCAACCTCTCAGCTCATAAATAAGGATGACCATTTTCCTCTGTAATACCAAACACACTTTTTTGTTAGGATTTTTATATAATCTAACATTTAAGAAAACTGTAAAGCTTTGCCCACCCCAACACAAAAACAAAGAACCAGAGCCAGATGGAGAGACCTGTACATCAAATGATCCAGCAACTGACTTAGCAAACATGATCATCTAAAACCCCTGGGCAGCATCACAATTGTCTGTGCCACAGCACAAAGCCCTTAGCCTTTTGCTCCCCCAAATTATAATTTCTGAGAAAGTGTATCTCAGACTTTCATACTCTTCTGAAGGAGATAAAAAATAAACAACCTATTATTACTAAAATAGGGCTGGAAAGATTACTAAATATTTCCAAAAGGGATGTATGGTAGCTTTTGGCTAAATTAAGGTCATTGCACTGGTAGGTGTGACTACCCAGTTACAATATCAGCTGAAGCATAAACAGGGGTTTGGTGTATCACACTGTGGTGGTTTGACCCTGGTTGGTGGCCAGATGCCCACATAGCCACTCTATCAGCCCCCTTCTCTGCTCAACAGAGGCAGAAAATACAATGAAGCGCCCATGGTTTGAGATAAGGACAGGGAGTTCACCCACATCTACCCTCCTGTGCAAAACAGACTCAATTTGGGGGAAATCAGTTAAATTTATTAAAGAACAAATCAGAGAAGAGCAATGAGAAATAAAACCAGACCAAAAAACCTTCCCCTCACCCCTCTCTTCTTCCCAGGTTTAACATCAATCCCAGTTTATCCACCTCCTCTCCTCGAGCGGCGCAGGAGGACAGGGAATGCGGCTGCGGTCAGTTCATCCGATGTTGTCTCCATCCCTCCTTCCTCCGGAGGAGGAGGACTCCCTCTTCCCCCTGGGCCACTGTGGGGTCTCTCTCATGGGAGACAATCTTCACACACCTTTTTCCAATGTGAGCCCTCTCACAAGAGATAATTTGTCACAAACTGCCTCCACGTGAGTCTCTCCATGAGGTGCAGTCCTTCAGGGGGAAACTGCTCCAGGGTGAGTCCCCCACGGTGTCACAAAAGTCCTGCCAGCCAACCTGCTCCAGCGTGGGCTTCCCACAGGCCACAGCCCCCTTCAGGCATCCACCTGCTCCGGCGTGGGGTCCTCCATGGGCTACAGGTGGACATCTACACCCCATGTCCTCCATGGGATGCAGGGGGACAGCCTGCTTCACCATGGTCTTCACCACGACCCAGGGGACTCTCTGCTCTGGCGCCTGGAGCTCATCCTCCCCGCCTCTTCACTGACCTTGGTGCCTTCACATATTCTCACTCCTCTGTCTCTCTGTCAGTTGTTGTGTGGCACAGTTCTTTTTTCTGTGTTTCTTAAGTATATTTTCACAGAGGCGTTTCTATCCTATCACCACTGACGGGCTCAGCCTTGGCCAGCGGCAGGTCTGTCTTTGGAGCCGGCTGGCACTGGCGCTATCAGACTTAGTGGAAACTTCTAGCAGCTTCTTGCAGAAGTCACCCCTATAGCCCTCCCCGCCACTGAAATCCAGCCAGGCAAACTCAATACACACATCTAGCATGTTCTAGCATGACTACATTAACATATAATAAATTTTCTGTCTGCAACATAGCTAATATAAAAATAACAAATAGTGATAATGATGATAATAACAATAATAACAATAATAATAATAACGATAATAACAATAATAACAATAATCATCATCATCAAATTTTCTTATTAGCAAAGAAAGACCCATGCTAGACCTTTTTCCATGTGGAAAAGATATAACATAAAGGGTTCGAGCACAGTCTGGGCTTTGGCCATTGCTCCACATCCCACATGCTCAGTAATGAGCCCATGGCTGCCATTTCCATCACATACACCAGCACACAGAATCACAGAATGTCAGGGATTGGAAGGGACTTCAAAAGATCATCTAGTCCAGCCCCCCTGCCAGAGCAGGATCACCTACAGTAGGTCACACAGGAACACATCCACGCGGGTTTTGAATGTCTCCAGAGAAGGAGACTCCACAACCTCCCTGGGCAGCCTGTGCCAGGGCTCTGTCACCCTCACAGGGAAAAAGCTTTTCCTAATATTTTTGTGGAACCTGCTATGTTTCAGTCTGTATCCATTGCCCATTGTCCTGTCATTGGA
>NW_009709727.1:0-878 GCF_000703405.1 Apaloderma vittatum
GGAAGTTGTTGTCGCAGTTGCGTGCCACAGCATCGCAATATGGGTCCACCAGTGAGCCGGTAAAACAAATGCTCGATTATTTGTGGAGTACACATTTGTTATTACCCTCGGATTGTAGAGGGATAATAAAGCTGATCTTTTCGCAACACCAACAACTTCTGTTTAACGCTCACTGGCAAGGCCACGTCAATGATTCTGTGGCCACACAGCGACAACCGGGGGGCCTATTGACATAATCTGAATGTAGCACTAACCAACAGAATAACATTTCCTAAAAATATATTATCAGATAAGGGAGCATGTAATTGGAAGGTTATAAGGGATAAAAATATATATTCAAGAGAGCTGGTCTGAAAGGTCTTTTCTGAAAATGAAATCTCTTTTAATCTTATTTGTCAAAAGCGAAAGGACTGGTGAGCATATGAAGATGCTTTATTTGAATATTTGATTCAACTTGCAGAGCATGAAGTTATACCTCGGTTGTTTTTACTGTGAAAACATTCAACATTAAAACAATTTTTTTTCACATGCCTCTTCAAGGTTTCAACTTGATTGTGAAATACTTATTTTAGCATTACAGTCAACAGATAGCAGATATTTATTCAACAGGCATTTATGTTTTCGTTTGCTTTAATTGGATTAAATAAGCATGCAGAGACTAGTCAAAGCCAGGGTCAAAACCAGGCCTTTGCCGCCCTAGTCCCTCTCCAAGCCTCTGTGGCGATTGTTTGGCCTGCAAATTCAGGCGGACGGCTCCGCTGTTACCGATGCGGAGGACAAGGCCACATACGCCGCGTCGGGATCTGGTGTCAACAATGTCGTAGCGACTCGCACTCTACTTCTGCCTGTTGTCTCAGGCAGGGAAACTCCCAGGACAG
>NW_009709727.1:917-22133 GCF_000703405.1 Apaloderma vittatum
GAAACCCCCACCAGCGGTGCCCTGCGACCAGCCGATAAATTGCAACCAGCAACCCGGGGGAGCCTCGGCCTGGACCTGGAAGCAGCAATAGATGTAATCTTTTTAACCACCCACCCACAAAAGATACCCACGGGAGTGAAAGGACCAATTGTGGTGGGAGGACAGACTGTAGGAGCTTTGCTGATTGGTCGATCTTCTGCTTCTATGATGGGACTATTTGTTCTTACAGGTGTTATCGATGCTGACTATACTGGTGAAATTATCATCATGGCTTATACTCCATTCCCACCCGTGCGTGTTTCAAAAGGGCAAAGACTGGCACAGTTAGTACCCCTGCCTCAGCTAACAGGGGGAATGCAGCCTATGCAGGCTGACCCACGTGAAGACCGAGGATTCGGCTCGACGAGGGGGTTAGCGCTCCTTACTTTGGACTTAACTACCAGACCTAAAGTGAATGTAGACCTGAACTACTGCGGGGAAACTTGTCGACTTCACGGCCTGCTGGATACGGGAGCCGATTCCTGTATCATTGCCCCGGACAGCTGGCCTCGATCATGGCCACTTCTACCCTCCACAACAGCAATTACTGGGGTAGGAGGTATGGCGCTAGCCCACCGATCGCCAGCGCTCACTGTGACCATCGGGAAAAAATCCGTGACAGCCACTTTCGCTATCGCGCCGCTCCCAACAACTGTTCAGTGCCTCCTTGGTCACGATGTCCTTACACAGCTAGGACTCCGATTGACAGACGAGCACCATTTATCCTAGCGGCCACTGCATGGACTTTCCCAATTCCCATTTGCTGGAAAACAAATGAACCAGTATGGGTTTCTCAGTGGCCGTTAAAACGGGAAAGTCTTCAACAAGCACACATCCTCGTAGCAGAACAATTAAAACAAGGACATCTAAAGCCTTCTACAAGCCCATGGAATACACCTATCTTTGTGATAAAGAAAAAATCAGGAAAGTATCGTCTGCTACACGATTTGCGTGCTGTTAATGAACAAATGCATGCTATGGGAGCTCTGCAGCCCGGTTTGCCAAATCCAGCATTGATACCGGAAAATTGGCTGCTACTTATAATAGATCTAAAGGACTGTTTTTTCACAATTGCTCTGCATCAGCAAGATACTCAACGTTTTGCGTTTACCTTGCCGGCCATCAATCGGGAGAGCCCTGACGAAAGATATGAGTGGACTGTGTTGCCTCAAGGAATGCGAAATAGTCCCACCTTGTGTCAATTGTTTGTAAGTGCAGCCTTACAACCGTTGCGTGACCTATGGTCTGAAGTAGTGATTTATCACTACATGGACGATATCTTATTTGCTCAAAGAACTGAGTTTACGGACGAGCAAATTCAGCAAATCTATCGGACATTAAAAACACAACATCTAGAGATTGGCCCTGAAAAAATTCAACGCACAGCACCCTGGCGGTATTTAGATTTAAAGTTAACCGAACAAGTGGTCACTCCCCAAAAGATTGAACTTAACACCACCCTACAAACCCTCAACGATGCACAGCGTCTACTGGGAGACCTACAATGGTTGAAACCCATAGTGGGGATCCCTAACCACCTTCTTGCGGCTCTGCGACCGTTGTTGAAAGGGTCTGACCCTGCTGCACCGATCACTGTTACTAACGAGCAGAAACAGATCTTGAGACAAATCGGGGATTGTATCGTCACTGGTCACGTACATAGGCGCACCCTAGACGTCCCTTTGGACCTTACTATCTGGTATAGCAAGGAACACCTTCTCGGCGCAATCACACAGAACTTAGAGAAAACGGGGGAGACAAGGGTGCTAGAATGGATTACTCCACCGCTTCAACATAACAAAACACTTGTTCAAAAAATCGAATCCCTGTCAGCCTTAATCAGGAAAAGGCGAGAACGAATCCTTCAAGTCATAGGACAAGAACCTGCAGTAATTTATGTCCCCCTGAAAAAGGATACATTAAACTGGTATCTACTGCATACTGAGGAGCTGCAGGAAGCTCTGTTAAATGGAGGAAGCATCATCTCTACACAGGCCATTCGCGCGCCAGCGCTAACGTGGATGGGGCAACAAGATTGGACAACACAGCCCACAGCCGAAACTACAACCCACGCCTATCCCAGAAGCATTAACTGTGTATACAGATGCTGGAAGGCGGTCACGCACAGCTGCTGTGACATGGCAAGAGGATGGCAAATGGACACACAAAATCTTACCGGGCACTCCAGCGGACACACTGCAGACGCTAGAATTACTGGCGGTGGTCTGGGCAACCTGCACGTTTACAGGGCCATTGAACCTAGTAACTGATTCCCTTTATGTGGCAGGAGTAACAGCCCAAGTGGAATTGGCTGAGATAAAGGAAGTGAGGAATAAAAGGTTATTCGAACTGTTGATTCAGCTTCAAAAAGCTCTACGACTCAGAGAACATTCATATGCCGTCATTCATATACGAAGCCACAAATGGGACATTGGTCTGGGGACCGGGAATGCGGTGGCCGACCGTTTAGTGTCCGTAATGCAACAAACGCCGATCTCGCAAAGAATGAAGGCTGTTGAAGCACACTCCCTTTTTCATCAGAACGCCAGAGGACTGTGCCGTGAATTCAAAATACTGTTTACGGAAGCCACGGCCATAGTGCGAGCTTGCCCAATTTGCAGCCATCACAACGGAGGGCTGGGTCTTGGCCTGGGGGTTAACCCCCGAGGACTAGAGGCGAATGAGATCTGGCAAATGGATGTGACGCACATCCCGTGTTTTGGACGCTTAAAGTATGTACACGTTACAATAGACACTCACAGCAAGTTTCTTTGGGCAACCGCTCAACCTGGAGAACGAACACTTCATGTAATCCAGCACTTGCTCAGCTGCTTTGCAGCAATGGGAACTCCCAAACAGATTAAGACAGATAATGGTCCGGCCTATTCCAGTCAAAGAGTCAGAAACTTCCTTGCGACTTGGGGAATTAAGCATACAACCGGAATTCCACACTCACCGACTGGTCAGGCCATTGTGGAGAGAGCACATCGAACGCTAAAGGCATATCTAGCCAAGTTCCAGCAAACAGACGGGCCCCACGAACGACTCTCCAGAGTATTGTTTGTGATAAATCATCTTTGTGTTTTCGGCGAGGCCGAAACACCCCCAGCCATGGTGCATTATCAACCGGAGGGCAAACACAAAACGGCTCCCGACGTTTGGGTCCACTATCGAGACCCAAAAACAGGAGAGTGGCAAGGCCCAGCAAAAGTGGTAGTATGGGGAAGGGGTCATCTGTGTGTTTCTACCCCCGCAGGAGCCCAATGGGTGCCAGCCCGATGGACAAAACCTGCCATCGGATATGAGCCAAGAGTCGCCGAGACCAACGAGACAAGTCACCGACCAGCGACTCCTGAGGGCAGTTCTGTCAGCCCTGACGCCGTTGCTGGGGAAGATCCATCCTGAAGTGGACAGTCGTATATTGAACTGTAATACGGCCAGTGAGTTGTTTAACTTGTAATCGTTCTTACAGCGTTGGGACTTTAGTGAATCTCGTTTTAGGTATAATAATGCTTGCTTGGTATGCAAACGAGAACGCTGTTATGATTGGGTAAAAATTCGTTGTGGAGGTTGTGACAGGATACTTTGGCTTAATCAGCGTACCTTTCATTCCCGTCAGTGTCCTACTTGTTATCTAAGGTCCCACTGGACCAGGGATCTAGAAGAGGCCACAGGATTACCAGGTTACACCGGCCTCATTCTATTTGAAAGCCAAGAGCAACGGTACATTGTCCTGACGCGGTGGGAGGCTCAACAGGAAGTGTCACGGTTGTTATCGGGGAAGGCAACCGTTGTATTAGACAGGGTCTGTAGAACTCAGGTTAACATCCCTCAAACGTGGGCTGTGAGGGAGGATGACTGGGAAAACCTTAGGCAGCGTTTTGCTCAGTCTTGTTTTATTAGGGCACGTCAGCATTGGCGGCGCCCGCAGCATTCACAACTTTAATGTACCTCGCGAGAATGTATGCGTTACCTTTGCCAACATAACCAATCAGAGCTTGATTTGCTTAAGCTTGGGCGGGGTACGAAATCTGTTTCGAACCTGCTTAGTGGGTGTCCCAGTGTGGAGCATAGAAGAGTTTAAAGGTTACATTGACAATGCCACCCTTATAAACAGGACATTAATAGAGAAAGTCAATTGTAGTACTACCTTTGGCTTGCATCAAGCACAACAAGATGGGTGCTGGCAGTGTCAGTTCGTTTTATCTTTAAACAAAACCTTGTCCTCACCACCTGAAGAACTTGAGTTATTTGGCAGTACTAATGCCACCTTAGGAAATGATACAGGTGGGTGGATCCTTTTTGAGCCAATAAAGCAGGAAGATTGGAATAGGAACAGAAAATGGTGGGCAAACATGGACTCTAATTTGGATCCCGGCAGTGTTTCTGGACAAACATATAGTCAGTGTAAAGGGCAAAGTATTAGGCAGCCGAAAGACCTGCCACCAGGCATTTTCCTAATATGTGGAGATAGAGCCTGGAATGGGATCCCAACTGAACCACAGGGAGGACCTTGTTATCTAGGGAAGCTTACTATGTTTCACCCTGATGTAACCCAGCTTATGCAGCTTGCTACTAACCGATTAAGACAGCGGCGCAGTTTGCACGATTTAGACTGTTCAAGCATAGGGGAGCCACGATTTTGGAGTGAGCTGAAGCAAGTAATAGTAGCTACGATTCTACCGGGAGGAGCTGCCAATAAGGCCATGAATTTAGCAAAGTAGCTAGGTTGCTGGACTAAAGGGGAAATAAGCACCATCTCTCAGGTCTTGGATATGTTGTCTAAGGATGTCAAGAGTGTGAATCATGCAGTTTTACAAAACAGGGAAGCAATTGATTTTTTGTTGTTGGCACAAGGACATGGTTGTGAAGAATTTGAGGGGATGTGTTGCATGAATTTATCTGGTCATTCGGTATCAATACATTCAAAACTTAAGAACCTTCAGGAGGGTTTGCACGCCCTAAAGCAAGAAGAAGGGTGGGGTCTGGAAGGATGGCTTAAGGGTTTGGGTTTAGGTCCTTGGCTTAGGACATTGGTTATGTACGCTATTGGGATTATAGGCGCTCTAATTTTGCTAATGCTTTTGTTGCCTTGTATCTTAAGTTGTTTACGAAGGATGGTTGGTAACATGATAGACAGAGCCTGGAAAACAACGGTTGTTGCTCAAAAAGAAAACGGGGGAAGTGTGGAGAGTGTAGTCGAAGCATGGCTTAGAGAAAGGGGGCATAGCAATGGAAGGCAAGAGGACCACATACAGCTTGTTGGCGTGTGATACGTGACAGAAGCTGAAGGGCGAGGTAACCTTGAGCCTACGGTTGGACAAAAATGGGACGCAAAGAGGGAAGTAAGAATGTCGAGTCACGGGGAAGAGGGAAGTATGTAAACCGCAGAAGATGGCAAACAGCACGTACTAGGGCGGGATTGATATGCCATAACCTAACCAATGATGAGCTTTGCTTTTGTAATATGTATAACCTAGTTAACCGTGTTATAAATATGGATTGGAACTGATCAATAAACGAGACTTGCTGACCAAGAGTCTGAAGTGCTTGTCTCCCGCCGGCCACTTTTCCCACACAATACCAGCCCCTGAGGAATGCCACTCATCAGTGGTCTCCAATCAGACATCAAGCTACTGATCACAAATCTTTGAGTGCAACCATCCATCCTTGCATTCTATGTGCCCCAGCATGCTTTCCAGGAAGATCTGCTCCATGATCTTGCCAGGAACAATGGTGAGACTAATTGGTCTGTAGTCCCCTGGGTTTTCCTTTTTTCCCTTTTTCCCTTTTAAAAAATGGGGGTTATATTTCCCCTTTTCCAGTCAACAGGAACTTCTCCAGACTGCCACTATTTCTCAAAAATGGTGGATGGTACCTTAGCAGCTTCATCTGACAGTTCCCTCAGGGTCCACAGATGTATCTCAACAGGTCCCATGGACTTGTACACCTTCAGTTTCATTAGATGTTCTCGAAATTGATCTTCTCCTACAGTGGACAGTCATTCATTCACCCAGTCCTTGCCTTTGTGTTCTGCGACTTCAGCAGTGTGGCTGGGAGTCAACAGTTTCAAGAAAACTGAGCACAAGTTCAGCTTGGAAATAGCCTCTGTCATATGAAACGGTACATTACTTGACGAAACTCTGGGTCCTGTCTAAACACAGTCCGCCACTTAATGTGACAAAACTGCAACTATGCAGCAGGATAATAAATACACTCCCAGGTTTGAATTAGGCAAAGTCTATGTGGCGTAGGAAACCACAGGTTTTAAACAGTCAGAGTTCCCTTACCTCTTTCCATCTGTTGCTGATCCTTGAGTGATTGAAAGTCTCACTGCCTGTCATCCAAGCCCTTCCACCCTTGAAAAAAAGAGCAGTAGCAAGAAAGAATTTGTAATGTAACTACAGAGACAGAGGACATTTTGTGAATAGGAAGAAATAGCTGAAACCATCAATTAAATAATTATCTGTGAATTATTTTCTCATCTGCAACCCAAAACAATCTGTTCCTATGCCACAACATCTGTTAATCCAAGAACTGCTTCTTTGACACCTACATATCAGTGTCATTTATTGGTGATGGATTCTATTACATTCCTCCTACAGACACTTATTTATCATTTATTTCTGACAGCAAGGGCATGATTAGAAGAGAAGATGAACTGATTTGGTAGAATACTATGAGTTGAGCCTATAATCAGTGAAAATCTTTTGGTACTCATAAAATGAAACATTTAGCAGGTATTGGGTGGGCATCAGTAAAGTCTAGAAGCAATATCATTTCTATTCTGAGTTAGATGTCTCATTTTCAAAGTAATAACTTTTTGATATAATTTCATGCATGTCATTGAGGTTAAAATATATCCAGTAAAACTAAAATTTTATAGCAAGGTTGCCACAGGATTAGTCAAAAAAGAGGATTCCCATAGAGAACCTTGACTCTAAATCTTGCTCAAAAACTTCCTTCAAAAAAGAATTCAATTCACTTAGGGAAAAAGTTATCAGCATAAAATATATTTATTTACGACAGCTTTCTGGAGCCTCAAAGATACACAGAAGTGCGTCATCTCATGTTTTAGTTCTTATCTTTACTTTCAGGATTTTCAGCTGAGCTATACCTTTCAGGATGAATCTGTTTCACTGACTGTGAGAAGGTGTGCACCGCTCTGAGTAGGTGCGCCTACTCCACATATTCCTATGTGGAGTTCCTATGGGTGGCGCATGGTGGAAGGGTGAAAAGCCACAACCGCAACCTAACATATGAGAAATTCTGTCTCAGAAATCTTTATCACAATGACAGTGACCAAACAGGGGCCCAGAGAGATTGAGATATCCATCCTTGGAGTTTATCAAGATTCCGTTCATTAGGACAGAGAAACCTGGTCTAATTAGCCTTTCTTTGAGCAGCAGATAGGGCCCGATCAACCACAGAGATTTTTTCCAACCTACCCAATCCTGTGGTCAAGTCATGTGCATTTTGCAGTTCTCCATGCAAGTGAAATATATTCCCTTTTTTGCTAAGTTTGGTTTGTTGTTTGTTTCCCCTCTATGTAGACAGGGAAAAAAAGCATAACTCAATGCTTTTGTTTGTGCCCAGATTAAAATACTATACTAGTAACTAAAGCATTCTTCTCTTACCTATCTACGGAACTTACAGATTTACTATTTACAACAGAAACTATGAGCTGAGCTTAAAATATTGATAGGATTATTAGTGAGCGCTGTCATTTTTTTTCTCTGAGCACATAGCCCAGTCTCTCAAGCAAAGGTTCACAGAGGTACTAAGAACTTATTTGGAAGGTTAACACCATGTCTTAGTAATTCAGTACTTTTCTGAACTGTGTCAGATATTCAGATATTAGAGAATAAACTTATCATCTTGTTGAAGCAATAGGTCACACTAATTAGAGTAGGTTAACACCATCATCACTTGTCCTTTTTAAACCACGAATTGCTTTTTCAGAAGTCAATGTTGTCTTTTCTCTCCTTGTTAAAGGTTAAGAGTTTACTAAATTATATGACAAATAATTTCCAATATGTTTCCCCAATGGAATGGTATTAACTGGCTGAAACTACGCTTGTTAGAAGCAAAAAGAGTTTGACAGAATACTAAACACACTTTGAAAATATCTAACTGAAAGAGTTCTTGCTTTTAACTATTTTCCCTAAACAAATTTTCATTTTAAGCTAATTTTTTTGGCTGGGCTGTAGTAAATATCTTTACTTTCGTACTTTGACTCTCTGAGTTTTCCTGTGATGCATTGCAAGCTCAATATATTACAACAATGTCCCTTTGATTTTTTTAATGGACTTCCTTAGCTGTTTGCCTAGGCTCAGTTTTATGTCTGATGAAGTCAAGAAGAAAAAAAGTTCTCCAAAATTACTGTATATAGCTCCTTTGAAACTAGGTGTGTGTCGAATCCCAAATCCAGAAATATAATTTTTTTCTGGATAAAGTTCAAAATACTGTGTCTCAGATCTTTTATTCCTCTTGCTGAAAACAAAAAGCTATGTGGTGTATCCTAAAACACAACAAACTTCTGACTCTAAGAAACATGGCTTTAACTTAACCATTATCTTTTTTCTTTTTTATCAGTCTAAAGCTAGATTAAATATCAGCCCAGGAAGAAGTGCTGCAGTTGTTTTATCCGTATGGATGCAAACCAACAAGTCCATTCAGGTTACCTGTGAGAGAGCACAGATCTTCTGGGAGTTGAACTGATGTACGTGTGCCTCCAACATTTTCCAGTGCTGACGTAGATACATATATGTGGCTGAGAAATGTTTGCATATGGTGGGTTGTTATTCAGTTGAGGTCTATCATTTCTTGAATTTAACTGATTAAATATTTCTGATACTTTCCTCAAAGAGATAACTGCATTTATTCAAGATAACATTTTCCATCCTTTAAAATTCTAACAAAATATGGTTAGAAAAAAATCTGGTTTTTGAAGACCCATGTGTTACAGGTGGCTAAATTGTTTACCTGCAGTCTGGGAGACTGACAAAACTAGGTCTCTGAATAGAGGTTGCCTTTATATATGTCAAACTCTAAACAGTGAATCTCATTAAAATATCGAGCTGTCCTTTTTTTAGTAAATTCCATCCTGCTTCTGAGTACTGACTTAATTGAAATAACAGAATTATAGTATAGTTTGACCTTTAATGGTCATCTAGTCCACATCGTGAAATTTCTATGTTCTCATTAGAAAATTATTTAACTTATTTCAAAATAATTTCCTTTAAAAAATAAACCAAATCCACAACAGATCTGCTGTTAATTTCAGATCCTTGTATCACTTACAGCATCTTAAAAACTACTTGAGCAATATATTCTTTTGGGAAAAATCTTTCTGATAGAAAGAGTTGCTTCAGAAAAGCTGATCACAGTGATTCAATGACAAAAAACCACAACACTGTCATAGACAGGCAAGATTTTGTCGGACTTTATATGAACTAATTTCAACAGGGCACTTTGTCAAGCCTTTTCGCAGGCAAACTGGAATAAACTGTAGGTAAGTGATGAGAATATATCTGTGGAGTTGCCATCTTTGTGCAGATATTCTTTTTTTTACTGAATAAAAGAAGAGTATCTGCATAATCAAATTATTCTGCCCAAATAAGGTCTGGAAATACTGAAAACTTCTGTTACTTGTTGGTACACATCCTTGCTCCTCACTTTAGTGAACGCACATAGTTTCCTTTTCATCTGTATTTTGTTAAAATAGAAGTTAGCTGAGAAGAATTTACTTGTGGCAAGAAACAAAACCAAGGCCAGACCTCAGAGGTGATTAAAAGAAGGTTCTCCTAGGTTTGCAGAGAAGATAGTAGAATAGGTTAAACTAGATAATTGCTGGCAATTAGTAGACTGAAAATCACATTTGGAAGTTGCCCTTTTGCAAGGATGCAGAGGCTTTTCATCTTCCAATCTGTGATGGGTAACGTCTGGTTTGTACTTTTCAGCCCTATTTCTCTGTTACAAATGTAAAACAGAAATGTCTGTGTTATCTAAGACCTTCTGAAGGAGCAGAAAGATTGTTCTTTCACAGGAGAGAAACTGAACCTGTGCATGGAAAGAAAGTGTTAAAGGATCTGACACGCGGAAACTGACGCTACAACTCCCAGGGAGTTATAAAGCAGATATTCTTTTTTTCGGCACCGGGTGCAAGGGGATCTCTTCTCAAAGCTTGCACACCGTTTGGCCAAACAGACAGATATTTATTACACAAAGGCATACATATTCATGAGGGTAGGCTGGGTTAGGTCTGAGATAAGTGTGCTGGACCTCCTCTTCTTGCCGCATGCCCAGTGTCGGCTGGTGGTCATGGGCTGGGGTCTTCTGGAGGAAGGCTTATAGTCCTCCTCCTTATTGCCATGTTCTTTGGTGAACCACAGCCTGTATTCCCTTGTTCCTGTTGACAAGCAAGGTCTGCAGTCTGAGGCACCCTGTGCCCGTTTATCTCACAGGAGCCTTGTGTTCCATTCTTGGAGATCAGTCCCGCTCAGAGCATCACAATGCGCCAACGGACCCATCTCACAATGCAACTGTTACACAGTTCATTGCTGCTGCTTCTTAGAAGGCTTTTAGCTAGGAAATTTCCATCAGGCTCTTACAGACAATGTATTTCCGATTATCCTGTCTATACGTGCTCTAGCAGTTCCTGTTATCTGGGTTCTCTTGCAACAGAAGGTTCTAAACTATTTGCAGCGTTGGTGCGCCTGACTCTATGTTTACATTTCACTAAACTCTTCGTGTATTGGCAATGTTTGACTAAAGGTTTTTACTTCTCTGTATCAAATCTGAAAAGTAAAAAGAGGTTGACAAAATTACACCACTGAGCAATGGAACTGCACTCCAAGGTAAGTAGAGAAACTGTTCAGACGAGCAGACAGCCAAACCTCAGAAACTACAGACTTTATGCGGAGTAGAGGACACCAGTCAGAAAGTATAACAAAACAGATGCAGAAATAAAACCAAACAGAAGACCAAGGACTCAAGGGACAATGCACAGTCAATTAAAAAAAATATATTAAAAAAAATGCTGCTGTAAAGGGCTTTTATCTTCTTTGAAGGCATCTAGGCTGCTCCAACTCAGAATTCTGCTTTATGCCATGTGTTTAGCAGAGTTTCCCTGTTCATTCCATTTTATTTCTTTTCATTTTCAACAAAAACTGAGAGATTAGAAGCATTGGTGAAAGACAGATTGCTAATACTATAGAAACATGGGGCAGCTCTACTTCAAAGCACACATAAAAACTGGTTTATATATCTGATATATATATATCTTGACTTAAAAATTAAAAACATCTCAGTACAGACTGTCAATAAAAAGGTACAATGAATGGTGTTTTGCAATGTTCACACTCTTAAGAACATCATAACTGGAAAGTCATCCTGTTCTTACAGTGCAGAGGCTGCTATAGTGAATTATTTCCCTATTCATAGCTTTTCTTACACTCCATTCCACTCAAGTCTCAAGTACTGCAGGACAAACACTTCCCTCAAGGAGGACATTCTTTCCCAGATGAGTGAGGTGTCATTTTATTTCTTCCTCAGCAGCATGAACTCATCAAATCTCACTGAACAAATCATAATTCAGAAACTTCTAAACCTATTGCAAAGAATTAGCAGAATAAATTGTTATCACTATAGAAATGCTCAATGCAAAGAAGATGATCTAGGAGAACATTAGTAAACTGAAGTCCGATTTCATGCTAAGTTTGTTACATAGAAAAAGACCTTGTTAGAGGGCTGGTTAGCTCAGTCAGTTGAGAGCGGCGCTGACAACGCCAAGGTCGCGGGTTCGATTCCTGTTCGGTCCCCATGTGTTGCCTGATCTAGTTGAGAGGCGTCCCTGCCCATGACAGGGAGCTTGGACTAGATGATCTCTAAGATCCCTTCCAGCCTAGGCCATTCTATGATTCTATGATTCTATTTCTGCATAAGGGAAACTTCAAAGGATCTTAGGTCATCTCCAGAGGAAAACAGAGCTCTACTGACTAAATACTGTTTGACAGAAGAAGGTGTTAGATGAGCATATTCCACTGTGTACTGAAGAACTTCATTCCTTTGTGACTGAAAGGTAGAGGGTGCTTGTGAGTGTTCTGTCTGACCACAGGTGAATTTCCGTTTGCTAATTTATTGTGGTACAAGTAGCAGAAGAACTCCTTCAGTACAAACAGAAAGCACAGCCAATATTTACATGATGTACCTAATAAATCATAGAAACATAGAATCATAGAATGCATTAAGTAGAAAATAGATCTCCAAAGGTCGTCTGGTCCAACACCCCTGCAGTGAGCTGGGACATCTTTAACTAGATCAGGTAGCTCAGGGGACCTTCAAGCCTGACCTTGAATGTCTCCAGGGACAGAGCCCCCACCACCTCTCAGCACTCCCATAGTACAGAACTTCTTCCTAATGTCGAATCTAAATCTACCCTTCTCTAGTTTAAAACTATTGCCCCTTGCACTGTCACTACATGAACTTCTAAAAAGTTCCTCCTCAGTTTTCTTGTAAGTCCCCTTCAGGTATGGGAAGGCCACTACAAGGTCTCCCTGGAGTCTTCTTCAGGCTGAACAACCCCAACTCTCTTAGCCTATCACATCATAGGAGAGGTACAACAGGCTTCTGACCATTTTCATGTCGCTCCTCTGGACCCATTCCAGAAGGTCCATGCCATTCTCATGTTAACATCTTCAGAGATGGATATAGTATTGCAGTTGAAGTCACAGAATCAATCACAGAATCACAGAATCACAGAATGTTAGGGGTTGGAAGGGACCTCTGAAGACCACCTAGTCCAACCTTCATCCTAGCATACCTAACCACTACACCACAGCCTCAAGTGCTACATCTACTTTTGTTTTAAAGACCTCCAGGGTTGGCGACTCCACCACCTCCCTGGGCAGCCTGTTCCAGTGCCTCACCACTCGTTCAGTAAAGAACTTCCTCCAAATACCCAATCTAAACTTACCCTGACGCAACTTGAGGCCATTTTCCCTTGTCCTGTCATTAGTAATTAGAGAGAAGAGACCAGCATCAGCCTCACTACAGCCTCCTTAGCCTCACCAGAGCCGGACAGAGGGGCAGAATCACCTCTCTCAATCTGCTGGCTACACTTTTTCTGATGCAGCTCAGGATGCCTTCTGAGCTGTGAGTGTGCATTGTTGGCTCATGTCCAGCTTTTTGTCTGCCATCACCACCAAGTCCTTTTCTGCAGAGCTGCTGTCTGTCACACTATCGCCCAGCCTATATCGATAATGAGGAATGCCCTGGCCCAAGTTAAAGACCTTGCACTTGGCCTTGTTATAATCTTATGCTGTTCACATGGACCCACTTCTCCATCTTGTCCAAGTTCCTCTAGAGGACATTCTGTCCCTCTGTCATGCTGAGCTCACCACTCAGTCCCACTGTATCATTGATGAAGATATTAAATAACACTGGTCCTAGCATGGACCCCTGAGGGACACCACTTGACACTTATCTCCATCTGGACATCGAGCCATTGACCATTGCCTTCTGGATGCATCAATTCCTTATCCACCAAGTGGTCTACTCATCAAATCAGTATCTCTCCAACTTAGAGAGAATGATTTTGCAGGGGATTATATCGAAGGCATTGTCAAAGTCCAAACAGAAGACAGTCTTTTATCTTCATCAGTGACCATCGTGTCCAGTATCACATGCCCTCAGGTACGGCTACCTATCTCCCGGCTTAAAAAATTATTGTCTAGGCACTCCAGGAGTCTCCTGGATTGCCTACAACTCACTGTGTTACTTTTCCATAAGATGTTCGAGCTGTTGAAATCCACCAGAATCAAAAGTGACTGTGAGTGTGATGCCTCCTGTAGCTGGAGTAAGAAGACTTTGTCAGTAGGCTCCTCTTGAGTAGGTGGCCTGTAGTAGACACCAGCCACAAGGTTCCCCTTATTGCCTCAGTCTCAATTTCCTACCCATAAGCTTTTGACTTGCTCTTGACTATTCTTTCGGAATATCTCTTCACTACCCATTTTTTTAGCATAGAGGGCAACACCTCTGCCCCTCCTTCCTCTCCTGTCCCTTCTGAACAGTCTGTAGCCATCAATAGCCACTATGTCATAGCTTTCCAGCAGCAAGGTGGCTTCAAACTCCTCCTTTTGGCTGCCCATGCTGTGTGCGTTCTTGTAGAGGCGCTTCAGCTGGGCTGCTGGCCATGTCACCTTTTTGGTGTAACATCCCTTAATTCCCTTGAGGTGTTTCATGGGTGTTTCCTTGTTGGCTCCTACTACCTCAGAATCCCCTGACTCATCTCTGCAAGTCTTTAATCTAAATGCTTAGTTATTTATGCAAACCTTGCCTTACATGCTATGAATAAACATTTAAAATATGACCTGTATTCCTCATGTAAAAAAAAAATTTAAAATAAACATAAACTTGCCAGAAAAATCTGAAATTTCTAAATGTTTATGACCAACATCTGTGCACTAGACTTTAAGGAAGTCCAGACAGGCATAGCACTGTCCCACAATTCACTACAGTCCTCCATAACTGTTCCACATATTTCTCTCCAGTTGTCTTCAGATTAACTTTAAAATATGCCTTATATAAGTAATTAGCAACCACTGCCTGATCAATGGTTTTAACTATTTCCCATCAAATAGTGAGGCTTTAAGAAAAATATTTAGCTGCCTCAGAGATAAAACCACATCAAATATGCATTGATTTGTAGGTCACAGCTAAGGTCTTTATGCTGTGATGAAACATTCAATTTTTTTTCAGACTTGACAAGAATAATGGGTCACATTGTGCCATCTGGCTTTTAAGGGTAACTCCCAACTAATCTCTTGTTCTGTTTTCAAAACAGATGGCACAGTATGGCCCACTGTGTATTTTTTACATGATGATGTAACATTAAGGTTGCTTTAACTTTTTTTTGGTTTTTTTTCACCCTGAAGACTTTGTGGTATTTTATGACTGTAAGTGATGTACTAGGTAATTATTTTGTCACATAGGAATCCAATTGTTTTTGACTTCTCTCATTATAAAAATTGTCTTTTGCAGAAGTTAACATTCCATCAGACTGAAGTTTCACCTTCTTTCAGTAAAACTCAGCTGTATTTACTTGTTTTTAAATTTATATATATACAATATTATCATCTAGACCCAAGCTGCCAAGTAGGCCTAAGGCTAGACCATTTAAAATATACAGAAATTATGTCTTTTTCATTAAGGGGGCTCTGTAGGAATCCACTTTACTTGTTTATTCATGCTTACCAATTCATTATTTTCATTGCTAAATATTTCTTTGATTATTAAAGTGATAAAACACTAATTTTGGATACACATACTTTCCCCACTTTTCAAAAATTTTAGCAGAAGAATAAAGAATTTAAGCCCTCTTCTTTTCAGTACTTCCATATTAAATATATTAGGTTCCGTGTAAAACATCATGAGCTGCAGGGGGCTAATGGAAGGGGTTACTCATTCATATTTTAGCACTAAATAGTACAGAGCATAGGCAATAGATGCAGAGAGCAACAGCAGGTGCCCTCTGAAATAGTGTAGCTTACTGATCTGAATTTTCTCATAAAACAACTATCTGCATTAGTTTACTCATCGCCTAAATACTGTTATGTACAACTGACCATTATTACAGTGTATTGGTAAAGTACGTGTCTAAGAACTGAGAAACCAACCGGGGTTGTAATTTTTTTCTAAATGAGGGGTAAAATATTCACAACCCTGGTATCAGTCAACCACATACATTTCTTTCTTCATCCTCTGTCCTCGGGGTCTCAGGCAGTGGATGGGCACTCTGGCCTGCTGCTTTGGGAACTGCCTTTCAAGACTCCACCCAACTTCACTGCAGAAGTTCAAACCAAGGTTTTACAAACGCGAAGCAAATCTTCTCAAAAAGCCAGATATCCAGGGTACAACAAAGCAGTTTCCTAACAGCTTCACTTTCAACTGCAGGTACTAGAAATAATTTTCTTGTGCAAAATGCTCACAGTGGTAGCAATAAAGTAACTTTTTTTATGGAAAGTAATGTGGGTTTTTACAGCAGACTGAGCAATTTTTCCAGCCAAGAACCAATAGGCTTAATAATACTATATTCTAAATGGTATTTGTAGCATCTGTGATTATTTTTATAAAGGTTCCAAAGTAATTTAGAACATAAAGTTTAAAGATTCTTCCATCTGTGAGGAAGAAAAGATTGAAAAAAGGAGCTATTATCTCCTGTATTTCAGTAGCAGCTGAAGTACTAAGATTCTAATTGTTAGCTCACAGTCATTTATTTTACAGAGGGCTTTCAAAAGTGTCTTTTATCTTCCTACAGTTTCATTAAGTTAATTCCACACGTTGGCATGAGATTAGTTCAGTCTTCAGCTGGAAGTGGGATGTTTCTGAGGAGGGTCAAATGTCACCAGATGTAGCGTCAGAAAGAGAATGATAAAGACTATTCTAAAATAGCATTTGGTCAGAAATCTTGTCATCAATTTTGAATGACATTTCTACCAGGAACACTGCAAATCACATCGATTCCCTTGCCGAGAGTCCTATTGACTTAGTTCGTTGCAGTCTGTTCAGGCTGTTGTGCACTGAAGCATATTTGAAAGGCCCTTCATCTCAGCTACAATATATTATTTAAAAATGTCAAGCCTGTTTTGCTGTTGCTGGAAAATAAATGATTCTGTCTGAGCTCCTAACATGTACACAGAATCTTCTCTCACTAATTTTCTTAAATTATGTATTTCATTGCTGTCTGCTACAGAAATAGGGTGACTATAATTTTCTTCCAGTGCAATATTTCCATATACAACCTCCCTCGTTTGACTGCGACTTTGAAATGAATACATCTTTTCATCCACTTTTGATAGCGATATATTTGGTTTATATTTGCCAGTGATATTGGACACACTGTTAGATGCCTGCATCACTACTTTGACTATTTTCAGCCCTGGGACTCTCCAGGTTTTGTTGTTGTTTTTTTTCTTTTTGGTTTTTACTAAGTAGTTGAACTCCTTTAAGCTTCAACCTTTGGCAATGAGTTCTCCATGTTTATTATCAGGGAATGAAAAATCTCCTTCCATCTTTTGTCTTGAACTTGGTTCTTAGTAATTTTACTGCATGACTCTTCTTCTTGCACTGGAGGACACGCTAAGCAGCTGATGTCTCTCCAGGAATCCTGCATTTCTGCAGACATCTGTCATGTCTCCCCACCCATCCACAGGTTATCTTTCTTTGTTGTCTGAGGAGCTTCAGTTTATTTATTCATTACATGTGTGTAAGCAGTTCTATACTTTTTTTATCATACACCATTAGTAGTTCTTTTGTCCTTGGACTTCTACAGACCTCTGGGCTGAGTACCATCTGGTTCTGATAAAATGCTGTGGCTATCCATTTTGTCATTTATTCTTTAACATGTACTGCCAACTCATTCACAGATATATTCTTTGATGAGTCCTAACGAAGCACGGTTCCTGAACGGGAGATTTTTCGCACAGAGAAGTCCACTGAAAAAACACATTATGTTTCAAAGAAATGGTCTTATCTTCTTTGAATGTTTCTTTTATATTTTGATAATCAATTGGCTCTACAGGCTTTCTGGCAGACTTCCCACTCCTGGTGTATTTGAAGAAGGATTTAGTATTAGTTTTATTTTGGTAGTTGTTTTTCAGGTTTGGGTTTTTTTCTTTTTCTTTTTTTTTAATCTGCTGGAGTTTATGATCCTCTTCATTTCTTCATTTATTCTTTGTTTGCATACAACTTTAGTACTTGAAGCATGTCTCTTGGCTCACGTTAGTGCCTTTTACCTTGCTGTGAAGACATGCTCTCTTCCTTTTGTCTTTTCTCAAAACTTTTTTTTAATAAGCAGTGTGCCTCGGATTTAGACCTGCTATGAGGTGCTACTATAAAATGTGTTAAAGTATCCCCCATGCTTTATTAAAGTATTTGAGGTATTAACTGCTTTTTAACAGGCTTCTTTCTTCTTCTGTTTTGTGTTGTGTTGTGTTTTGTTTTGTTTTACTTTGATTTTTTTCCCATTGTCTTTTTTAAGATAAGAAAAGTGGTGGCTTTTAAACTATACGTCAGTTAGTATTGTCATCCTGATCAGCAGATCACTACTAAAGATAAGTTCTCATCTCCTTGTACAAGTCCTTTACTCTCCAGTGATTCTATTATTCACTGAGGTCATCATTTCCTTTGCACTTGATCTGGAGTTTCCATGGACACAGAAAATTACTCAAAAGTAGTACAGTCTGTTTCAAAGATTCATAGAATCACAGAATCATAGAATCATAGAATCAGAATCATAGAATCATGAGTTGGGTATTTTTTTAATCTCAGTACTAGAATATTACAACGCTTACCTTCCTTCCATCAGATATATAGCGTGTCTAATGTGTTTTGTTTGGGATCAAGTAATTACTTCTCTTGTACTGTATTTAAGATGTGTGGCACGTTTGTAGAAGCATATGTACCACTGCTTTGGTTTTCTTGTTAAACATAATTAAACAGAAATTTGTTTTCCATTCCTCATCAGTTTCTACTGCTTAATCTATCCTTTACCTGAGAACAAAAATAAACCTAGTATTTTTACCTATAATGGAAGCAAACTGCTTAGAATTCTTTAAAGTTGGCAGCCCTGCACTGCTATCTTTGTAATTGACCCACTGATCAAATTAATTACTTGGAAAACACATAGAAAGCAAGGGCATTCTTTCCACTGTCTCAGCCAAAATTCTTGTGATCTGTTTTGAAATGCAGAGAGGCGGCACTGGAAGAATGGAGTAACCCTGGAAAACACAAGGTTCCAGTGTAATTTCAGAACAGCAGAATTTTTAGAGCATCTGAAATGTTTTAGAAAAGAAGATATGACAAAATGAAGACTTAATCAGGCCACTAGAGATCTGGCAGCTCAGACTCAGCAGAAGGGGTTGAAGACAGTAGTAATGCAATAGGCAGTGACAGATCCTACGTGGAGTGAGGGAGAGGTTAGGATGTCACCCAGCACTTTCCTGCAGCTGATGCTGTCAGTCTCTTCTTCAGAACGGTAGGGTCCCTGTACCATAAAGACTTTGAAGTCTTTTTCTGTTTCCAGATCTGGCAGAGATCTGCAGTATTGCCCAATAAAAGGAGAATACAGTAGGCAAGTTATGCATTATAAAAATGGCATTTCTAAATTTCTTTAGCCCTGTTTGTTTGAAATAACTTCAAACAGAAAACTCTAGCTTGCAGGTATGTGTAGACACATCTTTCCCTGAGAGTTCAGGTGGAGAGTTCATCTACCATCTATTCACCTTCAGAAGTTCACAGAATCACAGAATCACAGAATGTCAGGGGTTGGAAGGGAGCTCAAAAGATCATCTAGTCCAGCCCCCTGCCAGAGCAGGGTCACCTACAGCAGGTCACACAGGAACATGTCCAGGTGGGTTTGAATGTCTCCAGAGCAGGAGACTCCACACCCTCCCTGGGCAGCCTGTGCCATGGCTCTGTCACCCTCACAGGGAAAAAGGGGTTTCTTTGGTTTTGTGGAACCTCCTATGTTCCAGTTTGTACCCATTACCCCTTGTCCTGTCAGTGGACATCCCTGAGAAGATCCTGGCTCCATCCTCCTGACACTCCCCCTTGACGTATTTATAAACTTTGATGAGATCACCATTTTGCGTTACTTAACATAAGGTTTTGAATCTTTTCTACTTCTTTTCTACAACAAAATTCCTTGAAAAAATACCTCTTTGACCTTAGTGAACAAGCTCAACAAGTGATTTTTTTAAAAAACTTTTTAAAAGAAACGACAGCTGTAACTTTTGTTTTCATGCGTATCTGTTCCCTTGAAGTGTTTCTGAGGAGACACAAAAATTGATTGGGTAAATCTCACTCTACATTAGGAGTCTTATTATCAGGATCATGTCTTCTACATCTAATTAAAACATCACAAATTCTCAGAAAGTTAAGAAGTTTCACTTTTTATATTGCATTTTAAATATAGCATGACTTAAATTGCAGTAGACTTCCTGAGTCACACTCATGTATGGATTTTTCAGAGGTCTTAGAAGGTCATCTTCAATAATCTCCCTCTCCCCATCACTCTTCTCCTTCCTGAGTTTTCTTCCTGTTGACTTTTACAGAGTGTCTGATTGTGGCTAAAGGAACTCACTGTCAGAAAAATTGATGAAATGAAGTTATTTTGGCAGGCTCGATTATTAAAATATTGCTAATAAGCTTCTATATGGTAGTCACAAGGATACTCAGGGTAAAATGTTGTTCAGACAAGTAATTTGAGATTCATAAATACATTTTAAGAATATAAAAGACCCAACTGTAATCACCAAATTTTATTTCCTTTATAGCATAAAAGAGTAATTCCCATATCAGCCCCATATTTTCTTGTTGAAATTGAAAGTTTCTTCCTCCCAGGATTTACCAGGCCATGTTTTTGATAAAGTAGAGGGTGGTTAAGCAAGCAAATGGATTTAAAACGTAGAATGATGCTTAAGAAAGAGGAACTAACAATGTAAATAGCTAACATTGTTAAGCAATGCTGATGGTATTGACTTTATGAGAAAAAGCATTCAGACTTGCCATTCAATGAAGAGTGATCTCTCAAATTTTCCTAATCTTGTCTTACAAATTCCACTCGAATCATTTACTGTGTGTAAGGTGAAAAAAAATAAAGATAGAAAATTAGAAGAAAATTGGTTTAGTCCAATCTAACACAACAAAGTTCATTTTAAGCCCAGAATTTTCAGCTGAGCAGAAGCTTGTCTTGAATGATCCTGTCATGCAGGGGCCTGCTGATGGAGGGAGAAAACGGTCAGTTACTGAAGGGGTCAGAAGCAGACCTAAGCCCTAGTGTATTTATTGTTTTCAAAATGTGGTTAGAACAAAAAAAAAAAAAAAACCAAAAAAAGACACAATGTAGCATACATCAAAGTCATGTCAGAGTATAATAAATAAGTATGATCAGTTTATTCAGATATATAGGTGTTAGCCAATAGGTCATAATGATATTATAGAATCATAGAATCATAGAACACTTCAGGTTGGAAAAGACCCTTGGGATCATCGAGTCCAACCACTGACGCTACACTACAAGGTCACCCCTAAACCATATCACCCAACACCACATCTAAGCGACACTTGAACACATCCAGGGATGGCGACTCAACCCCCTCCCTAGGCAGTCTGTTC
>NW_009709727.1:22621-22834 GCF_000703405.1 Apaloderma vittatum
TCTTTTCCCCAAGCACCCCTCCGCGCCCCCCTCCCCCAAGCCTGTAGCGTTGCATGGGGTTGCCATGACCAAAATGCAGGACCCTACACTTGTCTCTACTGAATTTCATACAGCTGGCCTGGGCCCATCGACCCAGTCTTTCCAGGGCCCTCTGTAGAGTCTTTCTACCCTTCAGCACATCAAGACTCCCTCCCAGCTTGGTGTCATCTGCAA
>NW_009709728.1:0-8511 GCF_000703405.1 Apaloderma vittatum
ACAAGGATGTCATGTGGGACAGTGTCACAAGATAGAGTATCTAGTAGGAAATAGTACTATAGCAATGTGTTTATTCTTTTTATCCCTTGGTAGTCTGGCACATAGTCAAACCAGCATCAGAATAATTTAAAAATCAAGTCATAAAAGCAGGTGAGACATTTCAGTTCTTAAAATAGCGGTTCCTTTTGAGGCTGTTGAATGAGATGAATTTGTCTAGGGAGGGGGTTTGTCTGTGTGGATAGACACCACCTCCTTTGGAGACAGCTCCCTTAACTGTGACAAAGAATAAAGAAGTCTGCACCAGAAGTATTTCTCCTCTAATTTGAATTTTCTGTACCATCTTGACCAGTCTTGCTTAGGCAAAAGCTGCTACAGACTTGAAACAGATGAACCTTCCTTCTGCAAGCACTTGATTAATATTCAAGTCTAGGTGACAGCAAATAGGAATGGCTCTTTAGAACCACTCTGGAAATAAAGGAAAGCCCCCACTACTCTCATTAGTAGGGCTGGAGGTCACAACAGTACTTGGAGGAGCAGCAAGCAGTTTTCTGCCCACCTATGAGGAAATACCTGCTCTTCTACAAACAGATGTCAGCAGTGGTATCTTGCTACTCCCTGCCCAGATCACTCTCCCTATCTAGCTGGTGTTGTGAACTAGGCCAATGATATTATTCTACTAGGATTTCTGGCAGATTAGCCAGCTCAAACAGAAGATGAATCAAATGGAAAGTAGAGTGGAGCACAAGAGATGGGAAGGCTTTTCTATGAGAACTGCCTAAGGCAGGCTGTCAGCCAGTGCAGGTGTCTACATTTAAGGTTGTTCTCCAGAGTCCCCTTGAAATGAGCAGAGAGAAATCATCTACTTACTGGAGATGTCAGAAGTTGGATGAGGTGAACCCCGCTCCTTTAGGTTCTCTGGCCCTGGCCATGAGTGTGGACTCACTGTAGTAAGTGTCAAGCATAGATGTACAAAATGACTGGAATACAAGTCATTTTAAACATGTGGACTGGAAACTTACAATCATGTCAGTTTTGTGAATAAACAAAGCAGCAAGGAAAATGAGGAAATGGCTCTCTGCATGGTCCTGGTAATTAACAGGATCAGTGTGACAGGAATGAAAGAAATGAGTTCAGAGATCTTAGAATCATAGAATAGTTTGATTTGGAAGGGACATTCCAGCCCTCTGATCATTTTTGTGGCCCTCCTCTCGACCTGCTCCAACAGGTCCATGTATTTCCTGTACTGAAGACTGCACAGCTCAATGCAGTACTCCAGGCTGGATCTCACCAGAGCAGAGTAGAGGGACAGAATCATCTTTCTCGACCTGCCAGCCACACTTTTTTGATGCACCTCAGGATATGGTTCGCCTTCTGGGCTATGAGTGCACATTGCTGGCTTATGTCCAACTTTTTGATCTCCCAGTACCCTAAGTCCTTCTCTGCAAGGCTGCTCTCAGTCCCTTCATCCCCCAGCCTGTAGTGATACCAGGAGTTGCCCCAACCCAGGTTCAGGATCTTGCACTTGTCCCTTTTGATCCTCATGAGGTTCATATAGGCCTGCTTGTCAAGCGTGTCCAGGTCCCTCTGGATGGTGTCCAGTCTCTCAGGCATGTCAACTGCACCACTGCAAACTTGCTGAGGGTATGCTTGATCCCACTGTCTGTGTCATTGATGAAGAAATGAAATAGCACTGATCCCAGTATGGACCCATGAGGGATACCACTTGTCACCAGTCTCCATCTGGACATGGAACCATTGACCACTACCCTCGGGATGCAACCGTCCAACCAATTCCTCATCCACTAAGGGTCTCATCCACTAAGCAGTCCATCCATCAAATTCATATCCCCCAAATTTAGAGAGAGGGATGTTGTGGGGCCCATGTCCAAGGCCTTACAGAAGTCCAGACAGATGGCATCCGTAGCTCTTCCCTTGTCCGCTGGTGTAGTCACTCCAGCATAGAAGGCCACTGAGTTGGTCAGGCAGGCTATCCGGAATCACCTCCCTCCATGTGCCTTAGCAAAGCTTCTAGGAGGATCTGTTCCACGATCTTCCCAGGCACAGAGGTGAGGCTGACAGGTCAGTAGTTCCTGGGGTCCTCCTTTCTACTCGTCTTAAAAATAGGTGCAATGATTTCCCTTTTCCAGTCACCAGGAACATCACCTGACTGCCATGACGTTTCAAGTATCATGGAGAGTGTCTTGGCAGCTACATCAGCCAGTTCCCTCAAGACTCTGAGATGCATCTTGTAAGGTCCCATAGACTTTTATATGTTCATGTTCCTCAGGTGGTGAGGAAACTTTGGGGAAACTTTGATCCCCTAGTCCCTGTCTTGTGGTCCACTTGAGATATGTGAGGAGAGAGGTTGCCAGTGAATACTGAGACAAAGAAGTTGTTGAGTACTTCAGCCTTCTCCTCATCCATTGTTACCAGTTTGCCAGTCTTGCTCATTAGGGAGATACGCTTTCTTTGACCTTCATGGAGATTTGACATCAAATCAGGGGCTGAACTATTTCAGAGGAAAACTACTCAATGAGCACAAGGTGCCAAGGTGTAGAATACAGCTATTATAATTATATTATATGGTGACAGTGTAACGATATGGAGAAGCAAAGGGAATACATTATCTCCCATAAGATTCATTAATTATTTGTGCTCCTTCACTGATGACCCTTTCCCAGTTTTCATTTTTTGCCACAATAACTCTCTCCTATCTTCCCACCAGGGTGTTACTTTGTTGTGCACCAGAGGAGGGAGATACATGCCCACAAACCTTCTGAGGAACACATTTACAGGAAATAAAACACACACAAGCAAGTCTTTCTGCCCTACTCCCATGTGGAGAGTAATCCCTTACTCTTTTTCACACATGTTAAATAACTTAGCTTGAGATTCAATAGTGCTGACTTTTGAAAATGTAATGGACCACATAGTGATCATCCTATGGTCTTCTTCAAGTGCTGCAATACATGAGTATTATCTGAGGAAATCATAGCCCACTAAGTATAATACACAAATGACAATCACTGCTGTTCTAAGATGTCCATCTATCTAATTGCTTTGCTGGCAGATGGATTCTGCACAGGGTCTCATTTTATCACTGGAGGCTGCCTTTGTTTTTTCACACTTTCATATCAGATGATTCAGTACGGTTTGCAGATACATCACACTACATATACACTGCTAAAAAGACCTCATGTTTTTTTTCTCTGAAGTGTTGGAGTTGTTCCATGCTGGTGACTTAACCCTTCAGAACCTAAACCAACTCAACAGAAAAGGAATCGGATTTACATGTGTAAGGATTGCCTTTTTAGCTTTGAGATAGCCTCTGTGGTTGTATTTTTGCGTTAGTCCTTCAAACCAACTTACGTATTGCCATGCTATTTCCCTAGGGAACAGAGTTCCTGCTCTGATGAAGAGTAATGTCTTCCTACAGTTGATGTCATCAGTGAGATTCAGTATTTGCTAAACAAATACCAGAATACGCTGATATTGCAAAGAGGGCACAGCGCTTGTGCTTTCTTTCAGCATCACTGTAACCAATTTCACTATCCTATCAAGTTAATAGTTGCAAGCACAGCTGGAACCTGGAGGCCAATGGGCTGTAGATGACAAATTTATTTTGAGCCAAGGAAGGAAGGGTTCTTTTGAAATAAAAGGTATTTGATAACAGAGCATCAGTTATTTAATCAGTTATTATTAATCAGTTATTAACATGATCCAATTGTCAAAGCTTCCTCGCTGCAGAGGAGGTTAATTAAGTAGCAGTTCCTTCTCCCGAATAGTCTCTGCTTTGAGAGGATGAATAACAACATGAGCTGGACTCTACAGCACATAGTGCCATTAGGTTTATTACTCCCCTTCTACAGCTGGCAGTCAAGAGAACTGTTCCATTTAAAGAATGAAGCAGATACAACGCTGCAGTCCAGGTGACGGCCAGGCATGGAATGCAGAGCTCAGTTCTGCTCAAGTCACACGTTGACAGAAGAAAGCACATTTGTCAGGAAAGGAAAGTGGGATCAGCTCATCTTTTCAATGCAAAGAAACTTCTCCCTCACATGCACCTGACAGCATCCTAAAAAAACTCTCCAGGGATAATACATAGGAACAGAGAGGAAGTTAATGAAGGTGTCAGAGCCCAGGAAGAGGGACTGTTCAACCAATTAGCCAGAAACTGGAGACAGTCCTCTGCAGATTCCTATGCTTTTATGGGGGGGAAAAAAAAAGCTCCAGTTCCAGATTCTATGCTCTTGCACCAGTGTAAATCCCAAATGGTCACTACTGACAGTTCACTGTTGTGTAGTTATGCAGAATGTTTGCCTCTTCTCAGGCATTAAACTGGTGTTTGACTGCAAAGAAAGCCAGCTAAGCGCGGAAGGCAGTAAGATTATATATACTCCTTTCTCTTCATTTCTTTTTCCTTGGTTATCCACCCAATTTAAAAGCAAACAGTCACACACACCAATCACATTACAATTCCTTACATTTTCTTGTATTCTATTTCACAGTCAGTCAGCTCTGATCTGTTTTTCTTTTACCCTCTAAACTCTTCAGGGCATAGAGTATCACTTTTCAGCTTGTACAGTGTGAAAAAATAGATCTTTGATTATTACTGTAATATAAATGCGTATTTGTGATCACAGTGATTGCAGTTGCAGAAAATGGAAATCATAAAGATTATTTCTCAAAGCTCCTGTTAAGGGCTGTGAGATGATTGGTAGCTAATGACAGAACCACATTTCTTTCAGGACAAGCTGCTCCATCATAAAGGCTTAATGTCTTCCACTGGAGCAGCTAGGTTCATTGGAAACAAGACACCACTGCCAGATGGAGCACAGATCTGTGTGTTACGTTCTGATGCAAAATGCATGTGGAATGTCTCGAGAGTTCTGAGTCCCCCAGGATGAGGCAAGAGAGCTAGTAAGATCCAATTTGCAAGAGGGCTGACTGGTTGCATTCAAATAGCAAGTTTCTTCGGGCATGTTTTGGTTTGGGTGAGGTTTTTTTCCCATTAGAAAGGGCCATACTTTGCCAACCGGAGAGCAGGGCAATGAGCAGTCACCAAGCAGCATGGACTATTTGTGCAAGGAGACCTTGCACTGAGCACAGCTGGGGAAATAGAAAAGCATAGTGGCATAACTGTAAAAGAAACATTATATACTCACAGAACAGAGTACATGCCTATATGTTTACCTCCTCTCAATCATATACACGTTCCTTGTGGGAAAAAGCGATTTCATTATGTTCTAATCTGGGAGTGAGATGGGGCGTGTGAGGTGCGGCTGGAGAACCATAAAAGAGCTTCCTTCTGACCTTTGAGAAACGTTCATTTGACTTCTGGCTTGCCTATGTTTGCCTGAAATGCGCTCTGTACCTCCTCCTTATGTAACCCCAGAACCATGATGTTGCAAATTTGTTCCAAGTGAGGCATCTGCAATTCTCTCTCTAGGTGGAACTGCTTCAGAGCAGTGTTGTGCTTGAATACAGTGAGAGGGGATTACCTGTGGTTTCTGGGTTGTGAAATAGGAGATATCACTTACAGAGCTCTCTGTTGATACTACTTGCTTGGCTTCCCTTTGGTGATGGCTCTGTAGTCGTATAAATATGTGATAAAGTGAAAAATAAGCCCTAGTAAGACCACAGCTCTGATGGCCAGATGTGTTCCAAGGGATAAATTAGAGGCCCATCAGAAAGGAAGTAAAAAGTGGGGAAGGGAAAAAACAAGAATATTCATGTGTTTCTGTCCCGGGCCCTACAGCTGTGCAGGTTTGTTATTTGTTTTTTTAATACTTTATCCTCTGTGGCCATTTGCTGAGGAAGGGGTGGGGATCTGATATAACATCTTCTAAAGTTATCACTGTCATTTGTACAGTATGAGGAGCTTGACCAAGACTTGGGGTCTCAGGTGCTGTACAGAAATCTAGTGACTAGTAACACATAGCCCAAAGAGCTTGCAGTTTCTGCAAGGAAGATACACAGGAAGAACCAATGAAAGCTCAGAAGCAGTACTGAGGATAAAGTTTATCTATCCCTGATTTTGTCATCTCTATGTTACACTGCTTCTGCCAGATCTTTCTGATTACCCCTCAGCCCAGTTGATTTTGGCCACCAAATTGTTGAATTTTAGGGACAGAAGGTGTCTTAGACCAGCTTCTTAGCTACACAGACATCCAAAGAGCTGCAGGAATTAATTAAGGGATAGACCAGTTTATTCTAAAGAATGGCAGCCCTGTCAGTACCCTGGCAATCTTCATGGGGAATAAAAAATGTGAGTCAGTTTGATCCTCCTGCTTCCAAGCCAGACACATCACCTTCACTTGCCACCTTGCTGTGTAATGAGGTATATTCCTGATCTTTCCTGAAGAGCAGTCGGACAGATGATCTTCACGAGGCTCAAGCCTGGTGTCAGAAACAAGTTCTGACACAGTTCTTTGACTTTTTGATGCCTTTAGTTTGCCATACTCCCTTACCACAGTACTGCCATGTCCCTTTACTCTTTCACTCCGACAGCAGCTGATATGCTGTCTCATTTCTAAACAGAAACGTGCTTCTCAATTCTGTCTTCTTGTAACCAAAGGTTGTCATCCTCATCCATAAGTGCTATGGGACATCTTGGGTTATTGAAAATTTACGAGAGATGAGCAACTCTGTGACCACAGGAATATTCATTATTAAAAATCCCAAAGCCTACAGGTGATCAGACAGGGATTAGGTCCTTGTTTTCCTAAGAATCAAGCAGATCCACACAGGAACACAGACGTATATGCTAACAGTTTACTGTGGTGCAAGGTGAGAGAGAATGGGAGAAATGCATGGACTATAAAAGCAGCCATTGTGCTCTGCAGCTTGTGTCTGGGAAGCCCAGCTGGAAGGTCTGAGCTGTGGCAGAAGGGCAGAAGTGAAACTGCAGCTGTGACCAGACAGGACATTTTGTGGCTCAAGCCACTAGTTCCTCTTGTCAATGTGGAGCAGAGTCTCCCACAAGGTGCACATGCACATGTGGCATGGGGCGGTGGGTAGAGTTTACAAGCAGTGTGAAGAATGTCCTGGTTGTGCTTTCCACCCTCATAACTGCTGAGCTTCGTACATGTGCATAAGCACCATGCCTCTGCTTCACCTTTCATTGTTGTTTTTTTCTTCATTTTTAATCTTCTTAAGCAGAGACCAGCACATCACTCCTGTGTGTGTCGCACGTATAGTCTGTGTGTGTCACACATATAGTCTGTGTATGTCACAAGTACAACTTCTAGCCCAGCATAGTGCCAGCCCAAGTGCTGGCGCCCTAGCATGGAGAGGCCAGGCAGGATGGGCCCATTGGCTCCAGCTGGGGGAGGAGGGACATTCGAGTACAAGTCAGCGTTCACAGCCAGGATGAGTCACCCAGGTATGTGCAGTAACTGCAGCGGTGGCCTTTCCAACACCCGCAACATCCTTTGCACTGTCTCTTGGTTTCCTGTTCCCAGTGCAAAAACTTTTTGCTTTTAGCAAGTTAAACCTGTTACTTCCCTGTATGTTCCCCCTGCCTTGGATCCTTTAGTATTCTTTCATGCCTTTGCAATCTATATGCATCCAAGATCCTAAACTTGGAAAGACTACAAGTGTGAACTCACTCGTAACCAGTCTGAGAATGATACTCAGCTGCTAGTGCTCATGCTATTCAATAAGAGGCAGCACTGGATTGATTGGTGCCCCAAATTTCACAGATCTTGGGTTCTGATACTTTTTGTGTGCTATTCTCTAGCCAAAAGCACTAACCATTAGTTTGTTGAGCCAGATTGCAACTCAGCATTTACATGAGGGAAGAAGACACTCCCACAGCAAGTTGCACAGATGTGCAGCTTCCTCACACAACTAATGATACTAACATTAGCAGGATTCCTCCCCTCAGTAAACGGACACAAGAACTTGCTGTGTGCAAGAACAAGGAATTTATCATTACTGACCAAGCATTCATTATGACACCAATGGAGAACAAGTGAGTTTAATTTTTGTAAAGAGGTCTGTTCAGTGGGGAAGGTGAATGTCATATTTTGCACTTGGGTGAGGAGGGTTAATCAGGTCCTTGGTTTGATCAGTAGCTGGGGCATGAAACCATGGCAACATGAAACCTTGCTTAATGGCTAGAACAGCAGAGCCACAGGGAAATCTGCAGACAAAAAAGGATGGTCATCAGTGTTCTCACTGGACTTAGTGATAAAATGAAAAGTCTTATATATCAAATCCAGGGCTAGAACAAATTAGGGCAAATTTGGAGGTGGAGGGAAGTCTTATTTTTAAATATAGATACTCTAAATTCATAATTTTTCATTTTTTCTGATACTTCTTATATCTCTGATGCTGGTGAGTTGAGCCAGGCAAGTCAGCACACAGCCAAGCCAAACATCATTAATCTGAAGATATCTTAGACCCAGTGAGCATGCTGTGCAATCCAAGCCATGCTCACTGGGGGTTTCTTTGTTGTTGTTTTATTTTTACCTATATACACAGAATCACACAGAATCACAGAATCAC
>NW_009709729.1:0-282 GCF_000703405.1 Apaloderma vittatum
TTCTTTTCCCGCTGCTCCCGGCTCTGGCGCCCACCTTCCGTCGGGTCTCGCCTGTGGGGCGCGGGGGAAGGGCTCCGGGCAAGGCCGCCTCAGGCCTGGCAGTGCCCAGGTGTCCTCCCCGTTAGGCAGCGTGTTCCTGCGCTCACGTAAGGCGAGGGAGGAAAGTAGGGTGAGGACAAGAAGTCCACTCTGATGGAAAAACAGCTATTTCCAGCGCTTGGTCTTGAGGCTGCTGTCCCTTGGCTAGCGCTGGGGGTTGGGTTTCTAGGTCGGGGTTTTCCC
>NW_009709729.1:371-49025 GCF_000703405.1 Apaloderma vittatum
AAAGCACCTGAAGATGAGGAAGGGGAGGCTCCCTGTGCTCCTTGGGTTGCGACTGGTGGCATGAGATCGCGTTCTGTGGTGGTTTTTCCGAGCATCACGGTGACTGTCTTCTTTCTGGCAGGTTTTGAGGTGCGTTCTTGTGTTGATAGTGTGACGTCTCCAGCTTCTCCTGCTTTTGCTATTCTCCTGCTCTTGCCCCACTGCCAGCCACCATGGATAAGACCGAGTTGATCCAGAAAGCCAAGCTGGCTGAGCAAGCTGAGCGCTACGATGATATGGCCACCTGCATGAAGGCAGTAACTGAGCAAGGTGCCGAGCTGTCCAACGAGGAGCGCAACCTGCTCTCAGTGGCCTACAAGAACGTGGTGGGGGGGCGGCGCTCTGCCTGGAGGGTCATCTCTAGCATTGAGCAGAAGACAGACACCAGTGACAAGAAGATGCAGCTTATCAAGGACTATCGGGAGAAGGTGGAGTCTGAGCTCCGGTCCATCTGCACCACTGTGCTGGTGAGTGGGGACTTTCTTTTTTTTCTAATTTTATTTAAGAGAAATGCAGTGTTCATGTGCACTGCTCTACTGGGGAATAAGAGTGGGAACTTGACTGGGGAATATCATGCAATGTATTGTGCTGGGGTAGGGGAAGTCACTGCATTAACTTCTGCAACCGTTATGTTGGTTCCTGTGAGCAGGAAGATCATCTGCACTGTGCTGTGGGCTCCATATGTGTAGAGAGGTATTTGAGATACTCAAAAGAGATATCCACTCAAAATTTGCACTGTGTTTTTGGATGGAGCATTGTGCTAGGTAAGAGCAGGGATATAGAGGAATCGGCCTCGTGCCTGTTTGTGCTGTGGTTAGTAAGCTTATCTATTCATAAGATAAGCTGAAAATGAGAAAAACCCTCTATTTCTTCAGGTCAGTGCTAATTGTTAAAAGCATTTTGAGTAACTGAGTGCACATTCCATTTACTTCTTGTGAAGAAAAATACTCTCAGGAGGTCTGCAAGAGACATTTTGAGGATTTTTTTTTTAATATAAAAATACAATTTTGTCAAGTAAGACATCTCTGTTGAAGATAGGAAATAAAGTCGTGTAGAAATTTGCTTTGTCAGATTCAAGCTGACTTCTTGGGGGATTCTTTAAGATGAATTCGCAGTAATTATGGAATAATGTAAAAACTAAGATGTGAAGACTGGCATGGTACCCCAAGCATGTGTGAAAGCTCAGCAACACATTTCTGTACGAGCAGCAGAATTCCTGATGCTCTCGGTAGTGAAACTGCACTGTGGTGGGAGCTGAAGAGATGTGTGTCAGCAGCGTGGAGGCTGCTGGACCATGTTCTGCATGACCAGGGAGTTGTGGCTGCAGGAAGCTGCATGTGTAAAATGCAAATGTTAAGTGTGTGGCAGATAATCTTTAGTGGCTTATTTACTCCTTTTAGTTACTTTTTTTTGTTTTTCGAGCGTCCAGTACTGCTACCATGAGAACAGGAAGAAGCAAATTTGTAAGGAAACGAATGGTTTTGAGGTAAAAATGTCCTAGATTTAAATCTGACAGGTTTTAAAGTAACTGAATTTTTTTCTTGATTTAAGTATTCTGGCTCGCATACAGAAGTGCTCTTCTTTGGATTGTGCTGAAAATACCTACATGCTTCCTTGCATGCTGCCACCTAGGTTTCTTTTTTTTTTTTTTCCCCTACATCAGTCAAAATGAGTTGCCTTTGCTTGAAAATCATCTGGAGATTTATTATCTTAATGAATCAATTGCGTTAGTTGTTTAATACATTTAAGAGCCCATGTCTTCTGAAGAAGCTATTTCTACAGTTACAGGCGTACTTAGGTTGCACAACTTTCACCTTTGTGAAAATGATGTGACTTGTGCAGGGCACTGATTCCTGTTTCCTGTGACAAGAGTTTCGCTCGAGCCGCTGTGGTGGGATGCCAACATTCGTGCTGCTGTGATTCCTCTCAGTCTCCCCTTACTCAGTGTCCCACTTCAGAACTAAATTCTCAGGACCTCGACATCAAGCTCGCTCTTCAGACTTCTTAGTCTCCCTCTGTCCTCTACCAAATGTAATCCTGAGGAGAAGGTTACATGTGAAGTCTCATCCTTGCTGTGCCGTCTTGACAAGGAGCTCGTGCATCTGCAGGGAGATGGAAAGATGTGCCTGATGAGGGTAGCGAGCCATTTCACACAGGGGCTACACTGAAATTATTTCACCCGCGTCAAATGGTGGACAGCAGGTAGTCCGACAGCCATGCTGAGGAACCTCTGATGCAGGGGAAGCAAGCTCTTCCCGTGCTAGCTGAATTTTTCCCTGCCTTCTAGTCTTTTCTCTGTTCTCGGAGATGGCCTTGTTGGTGACTCTTTCCTGGAAGGCAGCAGGAAGTAGTGAAGACCGAAACCTCCAGCTGTGCACGCTTTTCCTGTCCTGCCCTGCTGGCAAAGATGCCCCTTCCTTTGCTGGGACATGTCAGCTGCCTCCTGCAAGCCTTCCTATTTTTACTCTTCCTTTGAGGGCTGTGTGCAGTTACATTTTCTGCCCTGCTTCTCCCCCTTTCCTCCTCCATCTACCGCTCCTGTGAGCCGTGAGTCAGCATCCCAGAGGTTGGAGCTCACAATGTGCAGGCACTACAAAGGGACGGGGTTTCCTAAAGCGGAGGCACAAAGTGAGTTTGACTCGTCCTTCTTCAAATGATAATTTCTTCTTTGCTAACATAGTATTAGTAGGAATTAGTAGTATTATTAGGAACTGCTTGTCACTTTTTTAGATCTCTCAAGCTGAATCTCAGAGATGCTTTTTTAATTCCGGGAAGGTGGCTAAACTGAAACAACTGTTGGCGAGTAGTATGGAAAGGTTGCTTGTCATCTGGAGTATTTGGATTTAGCAAGGGTGGATGTATTGGGTGGAGTGTGACTGCTGTTAGTCATACTACTAACAGTTTTTTTCAAAAGGCTTTTCTTTTTTTTTTATTACTGGAAAGGCACAGCTTTTCCAAATGAAGTCTATCTGTTGTTCTGGAAACCTTCATTTAGAAATACTTGTGCTAGCATCACAAAATACTGCTACTTTTTTATTTAAAAGGCAGCAGCACTGAATCTGCAATTACTTTTTCTCCCTGTGAAGAATGCCTCAAGTTAGTTACATGAGGCATTGTTTTAGGGCATGGTTTGATAAGGAACTTTAATCACCACTAAAATACAAACATCCAGAATTATGTTGAGATATCTGTATGTAGATACATAGACACTTAAGTTAAAAAAACCCACAAACCTTCTATTAATTAATTAACGTACAGCCACCAGCGGTGGTCACAGTAAGATATTCCATCTCATGTCAAGCAGTGAAGACATGTAAGTGCCCGTCTTGCAAGTAGGAGCAGATGTGATCTGAACTCTTTTTAACTGTTAATTTAACGACTCGTCTTTCAGGTGAGAGTGGCTATTTAATGAAGAAATGGTGTGACTTTGTCAAACAGATTGCACGCTTGTTTGATCTGAAAGACCACTAGGAGGTTTTGTTGCAGTCTCTATATTGATTGACTAATTCTTTAGTAATGTAGAGAATGTTGAATCATCCCTTATGAACCAGAGCTGAAGCTGTTCTTGAAGCTTTCTTGTCCTTGAATAAATAAACAGGTTGGCATCTTAACCTTTTTTCAAGGTAAAGTTGAACTCTATTGTGTCATATACTCTGAAAACAAAGTTCACGTTTCTTTCTTTTTATATGTTTTTGATTTCAAGATGGGCATACTAGATAATGTAGAAGTCATGGGTGCAGCAGCAACTCTCACGTAATTAGAGAAGTAATGTGTGAAGTTTTGAAGGTGGAGTGTACAATACAAGATTAATCCTTTATTGTATATACACCTTGCTGTCTAGTGACACCAGGTTTTCAGAAAAAAAGAAGGTGACTTTTGAACTGGAATTTCTCTGGGCGAGCAGATCAAACTGCTGAGTTTTCTGTGAGCCTCAGTCCCTTTGCAGAGCAAGAATTCACATTGCATCCAAGCTCCCCTTTGTTCTTTCAAGATAGAACTAGTGTAATGGATGCTAGCCCTTGCCTGGAAGCAGTTCGCTCTCCACCTAGAACTTGAGGGTTTTCCCATGTGTGTTTGGTAGTGCTCTGCATATGTTCAGTTTTTCTAGGTCCTGGTGGTGGTAGAGCTCTCCATAGAGCCATAAAGATAACTACAAACTTGATGTAGATGCAGTGGCCAAAATCATTAGGGCTTGGAAACTACTGAATCTTCATGGTTACTTACTCCTCATGTCTCTAGCTGAAACTTAAACATTTATTTTAATACGCTCATCAGTTTTTGCATGGAAAAATTACATGTATGAGAATTCTCAATTGTTTCCAAACATCTGTTTTGGCGATGTCTTCTGTAAAACAGTTTTACGTTGCACCATGTCAGACCCAGGTCAGCCAGTTTTTCTAGAAATGAGTAAGGACATGACGAACTTTGAAAAATGGACCAACAGTAACATTACTTGTGCTGTTGATTCTTTTCTGTGCCCTGTGGCAGTACCTGCAATGAAGTAGTCGTGGGCTGTAAGGTGTATCTCCAGTTTTTACTATCTTAGGGTTGAGAGGATGCTTGTAAATGTTTGATCTTCTTTGAGATTGCAGCGTTAATTGTTGAAAGCCTGTATTAGCGTGTTGCTCTTGCCAGCTCTCCTTTCCTTCCTTCCTTCCTTCCTTCCTTCCTCCCAAGGTTGCGATGTTGTTACTACTTCTGCTTCGAGTAATTAAGAAACAATAAATGCTAATAAAAACAAGAGTAGAAAACTATGTCCACCTCTGATTTTTATCCATTTTGTAGAGCTAGTTCTAAAGTTAATCACTTAAAAGTAAACAGAACAAAAATCGCCATGCTAGAAGGTAATGTTCAAAGCAGCTTTTTTAACAGCGCAAGTTCATAGATTCACTGAAAAATCAAGTTGGTATTTTCTTGCAGCAGATAGATTCCTCGTGTCAGCTAAAATGTCTGATGTCGAATGACATCAGCTTTGACCATTGCCCTGGTTTTTTTCCCTATTGTTACCTTTGACCTACAGAAAAGTGAAAACTTTATTTTTATTATACATGCAGAAATTTGGCACATTGTGTAAGTATTGGCTTGATGCTGCTATATGAAAAATTTCCTAGAGTTTCACATCTTGTGAATCCTTTTTTTTTCCTGCTTTACTGTTTTCAGTTAACAGTCAGAATTTATACAGAAATACAAAGCACTGTAGAGGTGAAACTCTGGCAAAGGATAATTACAGTAAAGGATACAAAAAGGATAATTAGAATAAAGGATATTACAATCTTTTGACAAAGATATCACAATCTTTTGAAACCAGGAACTATGTAGGATGAAGTTTTATTCTTAGGGTTGGGCATACTAATCACTTAACTACTTCTGGACTTGAGTTAGTTGCCCTAGTAGTATGGACAGTGTTTCAAGTATTGCTTTTTTTTTAGCTTTTGTAAATGAAAACGAATGCTATTGACTCACCCTTTTTAAATAACTAAAAGGAGTAGCTACTTCATGACTCAAAGCCAGACCTTAGGTTGGGAACGTTACTTCTTGGCAAATTGAAAATTGTGGAGTAGATGTTAAACACGTGTTTTAATCTGGAGTAGGAGTTGTCTTTTTTAATGAAGAGTAGTATGTGGGGCAAGAGTTGATTCTTCAGTGCCTTCTTGGCATGACTTATAGCAAACATCAATACATTCTGGTTTATAATGCTCTTGAAACTTAAATTCATAATCTGAACTCAACTTACTTGTAGTGGTACCTTCTCCTACATAATTTTTTGGGCTTTGTGGGAATCAGGTGCTGGAGCTCAAGGAAAACCAAATCTGTTTCTAAGAAAGGACTGACTCTCAGAAACAAACCTAGAATGCACTGAGGTTCTTGAAGCGGCTCAAAGTTGTTAAAGCTCTGCTAAAAATAGTTCAAGGAATTCTAATGGTCGCTGAGGCCTTCATACTGGACAGTCATTGCTTGCTGCCCCCTCCCCTGCACCTGGATGCTGCATTTCTAAAACATACAAGCAAGCCAGTGAAGGATACAAGATAAACCCAGCAAAGTATTCTGTCTGAGGTTCTGAAAACTTACACCATTATGTTATTTGTGCATGTGGTGTCTGTCGTTTTCTTTTTCAGATGTCAGTGGGGTGAGTTTTGATCACTGCTTTGATTTGCGTGGATATCCTCATCTTTAGGTAAAGCTGAAAATAGGATTAATTTATGTCTATTAGAAACAGAAAAACCTGAAGATCAGTGGCTTGTCTATTCTTATAAGTTTTAAGAAATGACCACCAGAGAATTGTGATTCTGCAAAGTCATTGCTCTTAACAACTCTGAAAGGCCTGTCCTGAACAGTAACATCTTGTGGGAAATGGGTTGTGGAGTATTTGAAAATAGGAAATCGTAATACCGATGCAGGTGACCAGTTGTTGAGAAAGGGGCATCCAAAGCCTCATCTATCTCCAGCATCAAGTCTATTTTATTTTTTTTTAATGAGATTAGACTAACTAGCCTGATTGTAGTCAAAGCTTTGTCTATAGTGTACCTCAGTCCGCTTGTCCTCCAGGAAATCGAATAATTCTAGATGTACTAGTTTGGTGGCCTTAAGAAAGTAGGATGTGCTCATTAGGTTAGCTCAGTCAGTTGAGCGTGGTGCTGATAATGCCAAGGTCGCGAGTTCGATCCCCATTTGGTCCCCATGTGTTGCCTGATCTAGTTGAGAGGCGTCCCTGCCCGTGACAGGGAGGTTGGATTAAATGATCTCTAAGGTCCCTTCCAGCCTCGGCCATTCTATGAACTATGATCTATGAACTGGACAAAAAATAGACAAATTCTGATTTTCTGCTAATGCAGTGGAGTTTTTAACAGATTTCTGTAAATCACTGCCATGCTTACCTGCTAGACAGTTGTCTCACAGGCATTGCTACTGCCTTAAATACTAATATGGTAGGTCTCTTTTTGAAGTAAAACATAGCAGGCTATATATCAGAGAGAGAGAAGTTGATGAAGAGAGAACATGCTTGAGCTTGAAGGTTATTAGCATTTGATTTCTTTACGATGGCACAAATTGGGGTTGCTTAGTACATTATTAAAGCATTAGATTGTACCAGTTTCTGTGTGGGCGCAGAAGCTCGGTGTTCTGGTTTCAGTAATGGGGGATACCTGATTTTCAGAAGATGGTGGTGGGGCTGGTAGACAGGCATGGATATACTTACTTTGTAAGTGGTAGGTGAAAGTGTGTGCTTGATGAATCAATTCTTTCTCACTTGTGTAGATCTTGCCCTTTTTTTTCAGTTTTGTGCTCTTGGTGTTCAAGAATGATGGGCCTGGTGCCCCTAGATAGTTACTTGATGTTTGTATTTAAATGGGAAAAAATATTTTACTGAAAGAGTGGTGAAGCTTTGGAACAGGCTGCCCAGAGAAGTGGTGGAATCACCATCCCTGGAGGCATTAAAAAAAATGTGTAGACATGGCACTTTAGGACATGGTTTAAGTAGTCGTGGTAGTGTTGGGTAGACAGTTGGACTTGATGATCTTCCAACCTTAATGATTCTATGAACGTGTGATTTTGCACTTGACCATAAACTTGAGCTAATTTTATCAAAGCATAACTAGGTAAGGCAAGTAAGACTGTTCTTGAATGTTGCATTTGTGGCACTTATTCCACGTAGCTCTACCAAGCTCATTGGCCTGATGTTTTTGGAAATTTCTTCTCATCCTTTCTGCTTCCCAGGATACTGGAACCAACATCAAAATACTCCAGCTGAGCACACAGCTGACTTGTAAGCTTGTACTTTGCTAATTCACCCTGTACATCTGAGTAACAGTTCATGTGAACTTAGACATAGGAGGTTATAAAAATAACTTAAGTGCTGAGTTTCACATCCTGTGATTCTGTGCACCCACCAAAACATCAGATGTAAAGACCTATGAAGTAGGAAGTCCCAAATTAGCTGTGATTTTGCTTTCTCTTAATTTGTTAAAGGAATCAAGGGTTTGATTTACTAGTTTCTAATGTTCATAAAGATTTATTCCTTGCTCTAGAAATCTTTACTCTGTCCTTTAATTCATATGGTCTGTCCACTGAAGTAGTTGGATATAGGAGTCATGTCAGGCTCTAGAAACAAATAACTTTCCGTTTGCTCTGATAAGAAATTTTCTAAATACACTACATACACTCTTATCAGACCGACAGCCTCATATTTCCTGGTTAAAGCTTCTTCAGGAAGTTCTGAAGTTGAACACATTTTGAAGATTTCTTGTAAGCAGAAATTGTTTTCAGTGGAAGTAGGTAGCAGGGCCTTAGCGAGAAAGTCAAGGTTCACTTGCTAAGAGAAGTTGTTATAATGAGGTTATCTGAAATGTCGGCTTCTATTTTTTGTGACTTAAAGGTTAGACTTGATTATTGTAAGTTGTCTCTTTTGAGGAATAACAAATTACTGGCACACTCCTAATACAACAAATGAAATAATACATTGCTGGGTTTCCTTCAGGGTGAAGTTCAGCAGTGCAAAAGGCTCTTGCAGCTGCACCAGTTGATGAGGAGAAACTGCACCTGTTCCATTATGTCTCTGGATTTCAGTGATCACAAACCTCTTATCTAGGGCTCCCAGATGGAGAGCAGAGCTGAAGCAAGTAAAACTTTTAGGCCCTCCAGAGTTTGTTTATTATCATGAAAGACTGGTTTATAAAATTACTTACTTTCACAAGGGTAGCATACCATAAACTCACATAACTCCTGCATGTGGTTGTTCATTTTGAGTATTGTCAGTGTAAATATATCTCAGTCCATCATCTTCGGGGCTTCTGTAGCTGCAGAGCACAGTAATGTTTTTTTAAGGCAAATTCAGACTTTTTTTGTTTGATTCTGCCTTATTATGGAAGATGGCAAATGGAGGATGCTGGAAGAAGCTTAGAGGTCGTTGGAATTCTGAAGGGAGGAATTGATGTCAGTAATGCATGTTTACTAAGAGGAAAATAACAAAGTACTTTGTGGAGTTAGAAATATGGAAAATGCAATCATGGAAGAATGTTAGAGTCAATTTGAGAGAAATCTGTCTGACACAAAGAAAATTTTCCTGAAAACTTCTGGCTGCATTGTATGGGCATTACTTCACCAAAAATTTGTAGTTATTGAAAAAGTGAATGACTTTTTTGAAGTCACTTCTACATTTGGCAGGGTGAAACCAGAAAACCTTGGGATCTCCCATAAAAACTGAAGTAATTCTTTGACTTTCACTGGATTGTTGGTTTTGTGTGATGAAAATCCATAGAAAGGAGAACTTGCACACACTTTTAGTTCCTGGCTTACATAGTTCTTTGGTGACCACAGAACTTTTTAACTTCTTGTTTTAGGAGAAATGCAAGCAGTGAATGTAAATTCTAGATGAAATTAATTTCAATCCCAAGTGGGAATAGTGTGGACAGACGTGCTGCAGCCCAGGCTTCTAATGCATCAGTTAAGTGGGATTCCAGATACTTCATTCAGGGCCAATCCTAAATATTAACTGCCAGTTTTTAAAACTATGTAGACAAAGACGCAGAACCACATGGAAAAGATGAATTAGGTCACCCTCTCTGTTGCCACGCCAGGTGCGTTTGCTTTCAGGTCATCTTAAGGCCATGCCATTGCTGGAAAGGCATACATGTATTTTCCTTAAGATATAAACTGAAATACTAATGGTCTTAAGAGGTCTGTATTTAATGTTCTCCCTAAAGGAGTTGGTGCATAGAGCTTGAGTCCAGAAGACTGAAGAACTTCTGCTGAATTACACTTTTGAAAGTAAAGTAATCTTACTGTTGCAGCAGGGGACTCTCCCTTTCCTGTCGAGAAAACAACTGCTGAGTGTTAAAACACACCTAGGTTGCAGTGAGTCACGCTGTGGACTTTGGATTGACTGATTATACCTGAAATAGTCAAGTCTTAGTACCCATTTACTAGATGATTAAAACAGGCAGTCATTTGCAAGTAGAAGCCTTATTGAAAGGTCTGAGCCTACACAGATCATCTGTGCTGTCAAACACTTTAGAATTTTAGATGTCTTTAAATTAATGTTTAACAGTTACTTTAAGGGAATATATTGGTCTGAGCTGCCTCACCAACTTCTTAGCTTTACTTTTTGACTGCCGTTAGGGTGGAAACTGTTCCCCTGTGTGCTGCTTCTAGGTGTTTTTTCTCATCTTGAAGCTGGATGGACCTTCAGAAATACTTGAGGCTGAAGAATTTTTTGCACACAGCAGCCCTGGCTGAATTTCCGTAGAGTCATACACTTTGCATAGTGTCCCTGTTGGATGTGAGCTGCTCATCTTCTAGATGGGACTGTGACATTGAATCCAAGTTCAGGTTGGTGAGTTAACTTTCAAAAAAAATTAAAAATGTTGTTGACATGCACTCTGTGCATGTGCACTATTTTAAGGAACTTTGTCTCAAAATAGGTTTATTTCCAAACAGTTTCTTGCTTCCATGTGACCATTTGGTTCTGTGGGGCTTGGCCAATAAGTGTGTCCTATTATTGACAAGTTCAGTGTTAATTGATCAGTTGCTTGCTGTCATCCATGTAACGTCTGTTCTGGTGGCTAACTTCAATACTCGTAAAAAATAATTTAAACAAACGAAAACTGCACAAAAGTGCTTCAAAGCTCAAAATAGGAAATATTCGTTGTTGGCTCAGAAAGGGAAGGAACACCTAGGAAACAGCAATAAAACTCCATCAAGTCAGTGTGTAAGAGCTGTGAAAATCAGTCCCCTGTGGAATGGCAGCACTTCCTCTGCTGTCCCAGTGCTTAAGAGTCCTGCCAGCAAAGAGCTGCTGGGGGGTTGATTTGAGGTTCAAGCTGGGCTTTATTATTTTTAATATTGAACTTTTAACATCATGGGATGAGGAGGAAAACAATTTTTTTTGTTACATGCATTGATACTGATTAGTTTGCTCCTGTATCAAAAAAGAGTAATACTATTGCATTTGGTTTGCCTCTAGATGCTTTTTGTGTCATATGAGTTAAAGCCCAGCAGAGGATTTTGTCTTAAATTACTAAAACTTGCAAATACATATTACTTCCCATGAACTGTTATGATGTTTGCTTTTAATTAGCATTTACAATCATAGGCCTAAAAGATGAAGATGGTGTTGGACTAAGATGTTTTACATGACTTGAAGGAAGGCTCAAGAGTATCACTGAAATAGTAGGTCTTGAAAATCAAATTTATATAGACTTTATTCACAAAACTGTGCACCAGCAATGTTGAACATTGGCATCCTTCTTGCTAAAGATCATAGAATCCTAGAATCATTTAGGTTGGAAAACAGCTTTAAGACTGTGTCCAACTGTTAACCTAGGAATGCCAGGTCCACCACTCAACCACGTCCCTAAGCACCACATCTACACATCTTTTAAATACCTCATGGGGTATTTAACTCAACCACTTCCCTGGGCAGCCTGTTCCAGTGCTTGACAACCCTTTCAATGAAGAAATTTTCCTCATGTCCCATCTAAACCTCCCCTGGTGCAACATGAGGCCATTTCCTCTTGTCATGTCTCTTGTTACTTGGGAGAAGAGACTGACCTCACCTCGCTACGACCTCCTTTCAGGTAGTTGTAGGGAGCGAGAAGGTCTCCCCTCAGCCTTCTCTCCTCCAGGCTAAACAGCCCCAGTTCCCTCAGCTGCTCCTCATAAGACTTGTTCTCTGGGCCCTTCACCAGCTACTTTGCCCCTCTTTGGACACACTCCAGCACCTTCATGTTTTTCTCCTTGTGAGGGGCCCAAGACTGAACACAGGATTCGAGGTGTGACCTCACCAGTGCCAAGTATGGGGGAACAATCCCTTCCCTGGTCCTGCTGGCCACACCATTCCTGATACAGGCTGGGATGCCGTTGGCCTTCTTGGCCACCTGCGCACACTGCTGGCTCATATTTGGCCAATTGTGGACCAACACCCCCAGGTCCTTTTCCCCTGAGCAGCTCTCCAGCCACTCCTCCCCAAGCCTGTAGCGCTGCTGGGTTTGTTGTGACCCATGTGCAGGACCAGGCACTTGGCCTTGTTGAACCTCATACAGTTGGCCTTGGCCCATTGATCCAGCCTGTCCAGATCCCTCTGCAGAGATCAGGCAGATCAACACTGGCACCTAATGTGGTGTCATCTGCAAACTTACTGAGGGTGCATTTAATCCTCTTGTCCTGGTCATTGATAAAGATATGAAAGGTATTACGATATTAATAATGCAGCAATTAACCCAGTTTATATTTCTGGGGGCGAAGCTTTGGAGGGCACCACTGATTGCGATGGTTGCTTTCACTTTCTTTCCTTCTGGTGGAGCAAAAGTAACGATATACCGTACTAAGTTAGTGAGAAATGCAAATGGCAATGTAGATCAGTCTTTTAATAGCATAACATTAAGTAACTTAGTGCTGGTGATGTGACCCAAACATGTCGTAGGTGTTGACATCTGAGTGATGGTGACATTGTAAATATTTTGAGTTACTTCAGTTTACCACATTGAGAACTTCTGTGGGTACCTAGACACATAATATCTTTAGCTCGCTTTGCAAATTGACCTTAAACTACTTGTGATCAGTAGATAATCTCTGGAGCTGACCTGGTTTATGTTCATCCTCTGGTATTGAACAAGGAAGTGTGAAAAATGAATCTGTTAGCTGATGTATTGGAATATATGCAGAGACTTAAACTCACGTATTTGCTTTTCTTATTAAAGTCCAGTGTTAAATGGCACAATTGCTGACAGCAGCTCAAAGGTCAACTTGGTATTCAAGAGTTGGGTTTTTTCAAATTCCATTTTCACTGTCAAGATTCTTTATAGCTGAATGTGTGGGAAGAGAGAACAGCACTGATCAGATAGCGGTGGTATTTCCCTGGCACTTGAACCTACCACATAGTTACACTGTACAGAAAGTATTTGGTGTACACTGTGGTTGAACTTGATGTCTCAGTTAGACTTGGCTTTTTAAATAGGCTTAAATAGGGGGCGGTTGGTGGAACTTTCTGTTTTGGTGTCAGATTTTCAAAGAAGGGGTTGTCCTTAAAACAGGTGACAGAAGGCATGTGTGGAGCAGGGCTGGTACGTGAATTGCAGGGGCTGTGTGCATGGTGTGTGTAAGGAGAGACTGGCTGGATGCACACACAACAAATAATTAAGATGGAGCTGGGTCTTCAGGGAGCTCCTCTGTCTGTATTGGGCACTTCAAGTAAAGATACGGCTGGCATGTTCCTTCAGGGCTTGCTTTCCATAAAGCTGAAATAATGGGGAAGTGATGAGAGCAGATGAATTAAACTTAGTATTTCTGACTCAGGTTAATTGCAATGGTCTGATACTACAAGCACATGTTGAGCCCTTTTTGCTGCTTAAGCAGAGGGGAGAAGAGACAAAGAACAGTTAGTCAGCTGGGAAAGAACAAAAGTAGAACTGGAGAAGGATCCAAAAAGGCAGTGGAAATGTAACTTTCTCTTGGCGTGTAAAGGAATAAGTCTGCCAATAGAGAGAAAGATAAAAGAAAAATCTGAGCTTTAAAGGGGGAAGAAGTGGATTGCTGCCAGGCCCCTAGCCTGCTCCCTGTGGCTCCTTCAGGCAGCTGCAGATCTGTTCCAGGGACCAGCAGCCTTTTGTTGCTGGCATCTCTTTAATAAAGAAATAAGCCTGACTTCTGTAGGAGGGGAAAAGAGCATTGTATATAAGAATGTGATGCTATTAGGACAGCAAGACTGTTAGCACACTGTGAAGGTAGAAATAAATTGAGATGGATGAGCAGCACTAATGAGAAGTGGGGTGGGATATCCCCTTGGCAGTTTGGGCATCATGGGGTTTCTCTTGGCAGCGTCTGAGGCATGTTTGACTTTGTAGAACAGGTAATTTCTGGTTGTTCAGGTCTTGTTTTACAAGGTGATAAAAACAGTTACAGTTCTTAATGATGGTGGCAACTGTATTTTGATAGACAACTTTCTCTGACAAAAAGTGCTGTTTGCAGTTTGCTCTATGTGAGTATGGGTGGCAGTCTGCTGTATTGGCTGACTTCATCATAGAATCCTACCTGTGGCAGTGCCTGTCTCTCGTTAGGTAAAGTTCATTATAATAACTTCTGAGGTTGACTGAGATCTGCTTCACTGCTTAGGCTGCCTATATTCATTTTACTATCAGCTGATGTTTAAAATGAGGATTCCTGGCTGATTGCTGTCTGATGGAAAGGTAGAAGAGGCCAAAACACATGTAGGAAATCTTGAGTGTTCTTGGCTATTGCTAACAACAGCGTAAAGCAAATCATTTAGCTTATGTTATCACTGCCCTGATAACATTTTGTTTGTTAGAGGGAGAGTAAGATGCCTTCCAAGAAATGATGATGATGTCCTGCGATGAACAGCTCACTTAGTGTACCAAATACATTATTGATCTGCAAGTTAATATCTGGATAGGTAGGTAATGAGTTTTCCTCAAAGTCTGTATTCTGTTTTATCCTACATGATTCATAAATAAGGTGTTTTTCCATTTAAGGCTATTAAAAAACCAAAACTGGATACATGATGTCCAGAATGAGGGTGTTCCACCGTGGCCAATAGAGGCACAGATCTCTCCCTTACCATGTGGTAAGCATTAGGAGAGCCCTGAGATGAGCTGGCAGTGGGAGCTGCTGTCTGGGCAGCTCAGCCCCTCCAGCTGAGGAGTGCCTAGGAAATCAAGCAGTGTGTGTAACACACCCTTTGTTGTCTGGAAAAACTATAGATGATTCCTAGCATCCATTTTTTTTCCTCTTGACTTCTTCAGAAATCTGCACAGAACCACTATTTCTAAAACCTGCATAGTGGAGCCAGCACTTTGAGGATGCACAGACGTGTAGGCTGCAGTGCTACGTACTTGAGGTAGGGCTGGGGCCATGGCAGAATCCTTTTGTGCTCCTGGGAGAAGCACGTGGCCTACCCCATTTGGGGGGGGTGGGGGGCAGGGAAGTGAGCCTTAGTGCTCTAGAGAATGTGGGGCTGAGGCTCAGCTTAAATTAGAGATGGTAGAGCTCTCCTGTAAACATTCTTTAGCTTGCACTAAATTCCAGGATGCTAGTATTTTTAAGTCATAACCTAGCCCCATCAGCTACAAATAGTACTCTACTGTTAGCGCTACCTCCAAAGACAGAATTTTGTTAGGAGATCAGTAATATTTATGTGCCAAGTTTACAATAAATCTTTAGGGTTTGGAAGGCATAAAAGATAAATGCCTGTTTATTCCCTTGTTGATGTAGTTGTAACATCTTGAAAAGCTTTATTTCAGTACTTAGAAGAAAAAACAAAGATACAGTTATGTCAAATATCTGGTTTAAAATCCCATACAACCTGTTTTTCTCGATTGTCTGGTCAGTGCTCCTTAGACTGTGCTATAGTTTTTCACATCTAATTTGAGTACATGGATGAATCACATCTCTGCTGTTCAATGCAGTCCCAACCTTGGGATGGCCTTTAGAGGCTGGTAGTTACTCTTTGATCGTGACTGATTTAAGGAACCTTTCTAAATGTAGGTGTATTACGTGTCAACTTTTCATTCTGGGCAGTTTCTTGTAAAATCAAACTTCTGTGATAAACTTGAGGTTACTGTACTGTCGCCTCTGAGACTTTGAAACTGGTTTGTGTGTTGTTGTGCTTTTATGGCTGGTGTTGACATCTGTCGTAGAAAAGCAGCAGGGAACCAGCAAGCCAAAATGTGAATTTTCTTCTCATTGCAGAAACCTGTAGGATGGGAATAACTCATTCAGATATGGGGATGACTCATGCAAAATAACAGTATTAATATGAGGTTGTATTACCCATCTACCTACTAAGTGTTGGCTCTTGTTTTGAAACACACCTAAGGTTTTGCTGCTTTTTCCATAACAGCAGTGAGAGGGCCCTTTCCATACGCTTACTTGACTGTGTTAAACCATTTTATAAATTCCCGACTTACCTTTGCACCATACTCACCAGCATCTAGTCTTTGGCAATGGTTTTCTAGCCTCACAGAAAGTCCAGAAATGTCTATTTCTGATTTGTTATGTGGAAGGGTATGCCAGGCTCGGTATCTTCTTACCCTGCTGCTTTTTATTCTGGGGTGGTAGTCAAAGTGCTTATAACTCTTTACTGTTCCTTAATGCCTTGGTAAGGGTATCTCTGAAGGGAACTTGTCTGTGGAGCTGTGTGCAATATTGCATCGATGGCAAAACACGCTGTATGGCTGCAAAAATGCTTTATTCGCCCAACTGGAAGTACCCCGCTATAAGCGTCGGCTTAAAAATAGTTGCCAGCACTTCAAATGGACTTGGAATGTGTAAAGGCTTTAAACTGGATTGCTCTGCTACGGTTGATTATTAAAGGAGTAATAATGGCATGGTGGTATGCATAGAGAGGAGGTTTGTGTCTAAAAGTAGCTCATTTTGATTATAGTGCTACAGTTGCTAATTAAAATGCCAAGGGGTTTTGCCCTGAAAGCTTACAGTTCCGTAAAAGTTTTTTTTTGTACCTGCTTCATGAATTTGGATACATGTTCCTGTAACTGAAATCTTACTTAACTGGCTTTGTGGAAACTTTCTGCTGCTTTTATGACCTGTTTATTTTCTAAGTAACTGAACTCGGATCTTTAGCACGTAAATTCTTATTGTAAAGTTGCTCTGAGTATTGTGGGGTTTCCTTGAGTCTGTTGGAGCTTATTCGCATCTTTTATCAACTCCAGAGAACACGAGCCAGTTGTGATATTAATGAGCAGGGTAAAATTGCTCAGGGACAGGGAGGTCAGACAGAAGTTCTCTGAAGTTAACCCCTTCACTGGGGGGAAGCCTGTGACCTCTTGCCTCATTCACCTTCACCCCTCTCTTGGAAGGGCTGGGAGGCCTCAAAAGCCTTGGAGAGAGACTTACCTCCTCATGCTGGAGGTCTGTAAGCCTTTCCCTGCCCCTCTGGTTATCAGGTAGGAGAGCTGCTCAGGGTGTGCGGGTGAGCACCGCTGGTGCTGGGCCTTGGAGCAACGGGGCTGAGCTGAAGGTTCCTCGCTGCGAGGCTGGAGTGGGTGTTCCTTCACAGCCTTGCCAAGAGCTGATGTGGTTTGGTGGGGCCAGCTACCCACTGGATGGGTTTGAACCCTTGGTGCTCTCTGGTAGGTGGGCTGGAGATCCCTTATCATGAGACAATTTCTATGAAAAATAGCAGAATTGGTTTTCTTCCTCCCCCCCCCGCCCCCAAGTGGGAATAAATTCTTATTTATAAATAGGTTTGAAGCTTTCTGCATAGCGTTTCATTTTTCCAGTAAAAGCTTACTCATTTGCAACAATGTTTTTGAAATGAGAAGTTCATATCCTGAAACTAAATTTGGCCCTGAAACTATGCATGGGTAAGCCTTTTCTTGCTACTTTTTCTTAAGTCTGATCGAGTGGCTGAGTGATCATCTTAATGTAGTCTCTAGCCTTGTGCCTTGACACAGTTTGTTTAAATAAGCACACATCTATCTGAAATGCCCTTAAAACTCTGGTTTCCACAGTTGCATAAATTTGAGTCCATCCAAACTTTCTGGAGAGAAGGAAAATCAATTGAACTTAGTCATAGTGGTATGTGTAATTATGTCAATGTCTTTTGCTGTTGTTGTTTCAGGAGCTGTTGGACAAATATTTAATAGCTAATGCAACTAATCCAGAGAGCAAGGTATTCTACCTGAAGATGAAAGGAGACTACTTCCGATACCTTGCTGAAGTTGCCTGTGGTGATGACAGAAAACGTAAGTACCTTGTGGGCTTTGGATCTTTATAGCTAATGAGCTTCACTTTTGGGCCATGGGTGAGGGAACAGTAAATGAAGCACATGTGCAAGTATCTTACTCTGAATTCATGCAAGTGAGCTGAGTGGGAGCAACTACATTTCAGTTGGAAATCTCTAGTGTTCATACTGACAGAGAGAAAAATTCTGAACAGACCTTAAGTGTAGTGTGCCAGGGAATTTTAGCTGATGTTCTTGTCATCTGCCCTAAATTTCTAGAGAGTTATTCCATAATGCTTATTCAGAGTTTCTAAAAAACAATTTAAATGAAGGTCCACTGATATATTTAATGTTGTTTGTATTTCTTTACTAAAATAAAGTTGGTGAGGAAGAGCAAACAAACGTCTGCAATGTTTTTTACTCCATGATGGAGTTCTGTTTGTCTCGAAGTTGTAACGTTTTGGTGTGAAGCAGACTTCTTTGCAGTCGCCTAAGTTTATAAAAAAGTGATAAAATGACTAGGTCAGTACCCTCTCCAGAGAAGCACGAGTTGCACTCTGAAATATTTGACGTTCACAGGGATAATACTGTTGCTGTAATTTTAGTTTGCCCTTTTGGATCCCGCAGAAAAGGCCTGGAAAACTTCACAGCTGGTACTGTCACTTGATGCTGGGCATCCTGAGAATGTAGAACATTCCTAGAAGTTAGAACATGTGCATAGGTGGTTGTAAGGGGCTCCGGAAGCTCTTCTGGGGAGGATTTTAGCTCTCTGTACAGAGGATGTATTGAATTAAGTATTAGAACTGTCTTGCAAGGTGTCCAGATACTGTTGTGATGTTAAAAACTCTTGGTATGGCATGAGCTAGCGATACATTTCTACATAATGAACTAAAATTAGTCCTGGAGTGATGCCGTGACACAGAAAGGAGATGGACTGTTGGAGCTGGCAGAGCGCTGAAGGGATTGTCCCTTTGGGTTGGGCATGGCAAGCATCTGACAGTGGTGGCTAGTTTAAACCGGCTGAATCGCAAAGTGGGAGGACAGAGCTGATTGTCACTTAAGTAAAGGCTTTATTGGTCTCCTTGTTTTGTCAGAGCATTTAACTCTAAAGATGAAAATACACAAAGTGGAGTGAAAGTCTTTGCGTGAATGAGTTGTGTTCAGAAATTTCTATCCCTTCACCCGATTCAAATGACAAGAGTAGGTCCAAGTGTAGCAGAGACAACTTGTCTTTGGCTTTCACGAAGATGATCTGATTTACATTTTGTCTCAACAACAGTTGCAAATCTTTGGGCTTGTCTGAGCAGAGAAATACCAGCTTATCTTGGCTAAAAAGACCGCATGTAAAGTGATACGCATGCTGATAGGAGCGCTTGCTGTAGAGGAGGCCAAGATTGGTGACCTCGTTAGCAGATCTCTGTTTTCCTGGGAAGTTACAGCTGATCTGTATCACCGTGCCTACATTTTGTGCTTGACTTCTTGCAGACTTCTAGGAGTTTTACTGAAGGCTTTTCTGCTGTGACACCTCTAAGCACCTGTTCATTTTCTCACCTTCAAATGTATTTTCTGTACTTAGAAGCTAATTTATTTTCTGCGTTTTGCTAAGGACTTTTTCCCTTTTTTCACCTGTTGTCCACAAATTAGGGCATTAGCATTCATTGCAGTGTGAATACTGAAAAACCCATCTGTGTTGGGACTCTTGAATACTTAATGGATTTTTTTTTTTTTACTTACCGACAGATTTTTGAACTTACTGTTTGGGGGGTTTTTCAGCACTTCCTAGAGCAATTTTGGTATTAGCTCCCTCAGAGATCTGTATTCCAAGCTCTGACAACGGCCTTTCTTTTCCTGCGGCCTCCTTCCGTTCTTACAGAATGCTTAGGGGCAGCAGTTGCCTATATGTAGCACTCTTACAAGTACTCACTCTGGCTGGGTAACCTCTTTTCTCTGTGGTATTTCTCCCAGTTATTTTGGGCATGATCTTGGCTCTTTTATCCTGAGGTGTGTACACCAAAATTTTGGAGGCAGACTTCCAGTTTTTCAGGAATGTGCAGTACATGCCTTCCAAACTTCCTCAAGAAGAAGTAGGGCCATACAGAGAGTAGCCTTCTTCACCGTGCGCACCTGACTTGCGTGAGCATGTCTGTCCTGTTCAAGGAGTAAGACAGGAGTTCTGCAGATAAAGTGATGCACAATTTATTTTTAGTTTGTACCTGAAGTATCAAAGGCCTCTGAGGTAACTTCTTGGATATTTGTATGTACTAACTTCTGTGTGTTTATCTGCCTGTGATCTGTAGTAACTGAATTTGCTCCCTGTGTTTTGTCGGTGTGGCAGCTGTACATAAAATGAGTTTAAGACCATTACCTTGGTTAAAGCAAGTGCAGCATTTTGCTAAGAGTGGGCTTAAATGGAAGACTCTTCAGTCTCCTATTAATTGAGTATTTTAAGTAGTCATATCTTTCAAACAAACCATAATGTTTCTCATTCGTTTGACAGAAACAATAGAAAACTCACAGGGAGCTTATCAAGAGGCGTTTGATATCAGCAAGAAGGAGATGCAGCCAACACATCCAATTCGCTTGGGTCTAGCTCTTAACTTCTCTGTATTTTATTACGAGATCCTCAACAATCCTGAGCTTGCCTGCACACTGGCAAAGACAGTAAGTTACTTTTTTTCAGTTCTGTCTGCCTGCAGGGACAATGGAGGGGAGTTTATGCTTAAAATAATATGAGTGATTATTTCCTAGAGTTTATGCAGGAAATGATCCTGTGTAACGTATCTGGTTTCCAAGCTTTTATTGTTCGTGGGATTAAAGGGTACAAGGAGGCTGTATTTACAACATGACAATGCAACATGACAAGCTTTTATTGTGCTTTTGTTTCAAATAAAGCAATTCAGGTCATTAACTTCTAATGTTTCTCTTTTTTTGGTTTTGGAGGAATTTTGGGGGGGAAGTTGAGTTTGATTTTTTGGGCATGGATGGTTGGGATTTTTTAAGCTACCTTTACAGGTAGGTTGAGCTTCTGGATATTTAAGGATCAGTTAATAGAAAGACTAAAGATGGTTTAATTATTCTAGGCGTTTGACGAGGCTATTGCAGAACTTGATACACTGAATGAAGACTCATACAAAGACAGTACTCTCATCATGCAGTTGCTTAGAGACAACCTAACAGTAAGTTGCCTTTTTATGTTCTGTGTGATTCTGTAACCATGTATTTGCTTAGTTAGACTGAATTTGTGATGAAACAAAATGTCTGGTTTGCTCTAGCATAAAGCATAGGACTGGTTTGGGCTTTTTACCCTACTGTACCATTTCATAACTGTGAATGTAGGGTAAGTTGATGTCAGCTACTTCATGCTGTGTAATTGAGAACAACAGCTTGGGTAGCTCGCGTTCTTCGTTGTTTGCTGGCCTTTTCAGGGGAGGGGGAGAAGGTGCATTCAGCTCATATGAGTTATGACAAGGAGTAAAAAAAAAAAAAGTAGCTTGTGATCTGTCGGGGATTCTTACTCCAAATTCTTGATGATCACCTCAGAAGCAAAGCACCTTTCCTGTTGCCTATCTGGTGCAGCTTGATTTATTAATTTTTCTGATTTTCATTTAACATAAAATATTTGGAATTTCAGTGTCTTAAGAATAAAATCAGTTGATGTTTGAGTAAGTATTGTAACGATTAATTGTTTAAGAAGAATGCCTAGTGGTACCGCTAGGTTCTATTCAGATATGTAACATGCATTTTTTTTTTTTTTAGGAAATACGCTCTATGGATATTCACTGCATATAAAGTTACAGCAGCATTTATTATTCAGTAGAAATCTCTTTTATTAGCGCTGTAAAATGCTTAGCTTCAGTAACCAAAATGGTAACCTTTGCTTTCAGGATTCAGACCACTGCTTTTGAAAGTGGTGGTACTCGTAAAGCTACCGTTCAGGCTTGTTGAATGATCCAGGTTCGATGACGTAGCACTGAAGTCTGGGCCCATTTAGAATGCTGTGTGCTCTGCCTCCAGCACCTGTGCCTGGGGAACTATTTCCAGTTACCTCTCCCCCAGCAAGTGCTGGCAGCCAGGGCTGTGCAGCTCCTGTGCACTGGTACTTTGTAGACACCCTTAAGTCTCATTCATCATCATTTCTATGCACTCGGTGGGTTTGGAGGTAAAGTTGCACTTCTGAAGGCTGACTCTGTTTTTTCTTCTTTCCAGTTATGGACATCAGACAGTGCGGGAGAAGAATGTGATGCTGCAGAAGGTGCAGAGAACTAAACTGCACGTGGGGCGTCATTCTCCCTCTCCTTCTCAAGAAACCTTTTTACACGTCTCCATTCCTTATAGCTCCACTTGGATTTCCTATAGCAAAGAAAACCCATCCATGTGTATGGAAATCAATTTATAGTCTTTTCACACTGCAGCTTTGGGAAAACTCCATTCCTTGATTTGTGTTTGTCCTGGCCTTCCTGGTGTGCGGTTACTGCTGTAGAAAAGTATTAATAGCTTCATTTCATATAAACATAAGTAACTTCCAAACACTTATGTAGCGGACTAAAGTGTACCTGGTATTTAAAATCAAAATTTGAACCAGTTCCTGCCAGTTGACTGTGTTTTGTATTACAGTAAGATATGGAAATGTAGTTAATTGCAACTAAAGGGTGTTCCACATAGCTTTTAATTCTCCACATTCCCTTCTTATTCTGCAGGGTTTCCTCTCCATAATTGACTTTCACATGCTACGGTGTATTTTTTTTCAGTAGGAATACGGACGTGTTGGGCCAGATCGAGTTGAGCATTTCTAGTTTGGAAAATGACAAATTTTGAATTGCTTCCTGTAACCTGTAATACAGAAGCTTGCGTGTTCAAACCCAGGGGCTTCTCTTACTCTTCAGTTGCTGCTGTTTAAGTTGATGCCCTTCCCAATAAAAGTTCACTTACACTCCTGCCTTCGTAGTTCTGGTATTCACTTTACTATGTATTAGAAGCAGCATGTTACTGCCGGGGTACAGGCAGTGCTTTTTGGCAGACTCAAGTGCATGTCATTTCTTAATACACTGGAATGGGAAAACCAATTGAAGTTCACATGTCCAAGTATAAAAATTTTTAGTACTTTTCCATGCAGGTTTGTGCACATGTGAGAAGGTGTCGAGTTTGTCCAGTGATTGTTACTTAGAGAGTTTGGACCACTATTGTGTGTTGCTAATCATTGATTGTAGTCCCAAAAAAGCCTTGTGAAAATGTTATGCCCTCTGTAACAGCAAAGTAACATTAAATAAAATTACATTTTATAAACCACTTACTGTTGACTTGTAACAATTCCATGTAATCACTTAAGGGCTAAACTTAAATGCAGGTATCTTGTAGCACAAGTGTCTTTCTCAAATTTAGTGCTTACTTTCAAAAAGTCTGCTCTTAAATTAACTCATTGGATGAAAATGGCCTGGATAGCTTTTCATACTTAACATGACATGTGGACTTCTTAGTAACTAAATCTACTTGAGCTAATGGCTTCACCTTAATAATAACCTAAGAAAAAATAGCCAATTTCTTGTTAATCTTCCATGGCTTGCAAGTCTTCTCATTTAATTTTTATTATTATTTTTGTAACCTCTTGAAATTCTTGTGTTTTTCTCACTGATGGTCATTGTTATTACAGTATTCCAGCTACACTTTTAGTAATGCAGAGGGATTTGACCTGCTGTAGAACATTAGTTTGTGTGCTACCACATTATAATCTGCTTTCTGTTGTTCTTTTTACAGCTTTTAGTTTTACTGTTTCCCCCAGGTTTTGGAACTTTTTGTAATAATATGGTGCCCGGCTTTTTTTTTTTTTTAATTTCTTCAATTTTTCTTTTCTTTCCTAGATCACTTTAGAGTTTTTTCCTAAACCTCTACCTCTTAGTTTCCCACATTGGTGGGTTTTTGAAAATATTTAAGTCCTATTAGTGTCCTACAGGATATGGCATTATGAAAAAGGATGCATTAGTAGTCCTTGCAAGCTTCTCATGGTACATCTTTCACCCTCCATGTTTTCATTCTTTGAGTGTGCACAATGAGTGTTCCTGCAATAAAACTGTTCAGATTAAGTGCTTCAATTGACATGCGTTGTTTAAAAAAAAAATTGTATCAATTCCATTTTCTTCATGCAGTCACATTGAATTGCTGTCAAAGTATTGTGTGGCAGGATTCTACATAAACTCATATGCTTCTCAATTGGTGTTTTGGTTTCATAATTTCTTGCCCTCCAACATGCATTTCTTATTGATCCCTTATTTGTTTTATAAAGGTTTTTAACTCCTGAGTGCTCTCATTCTTCAGGAGAAATGTTTCGATGCTGACATGTTAGCAGCCAGCTTGCTCCGCTCATTTAAGAGTTTGCTTTCTTCGCTTGTCTTGGTCCTCTGGAGCGCTGCCTTAGCGTGCGTTACCTTGTCAGCTAATGCCATTCTCTCATTTCCTTGCTTTTCCAACTTGTGCAGAGAGTTGTCTGTTTTCCTCACAGCAACAGTGTCTGGGCCTCCTATCTAGATTATAGCTTAATTTAACAAATGCTCTTTCTACTGTCTGCCAAGCTGGGCAAACTCTAGATGTCTCTTGTTCATTGCATCTACAACGCAAAAACTGAGCCTTGGAACTGCAGCGTTGGCTCTTGATCTTCAATAATAAGGAATGCACCAGCATCTTTCTTCATGCTGCTACTTGGCCAAATACATTTGTTGTTCTGGAGGGGTGGAAGGGAACAGGAGGTGTAGGGAAACGGGACGATGGTACAAGAAAGGAATAGGCTGTGATTCCATAAAGGACTTTAGCTAGTCCCCCTGCTCCCAGGTAAATTCCACTATTAGTACAATGCCTGCAGTAACTGGGTGCATTCATGTGATAATATAGTTTTCAGTTCTAGCACATAATTTGCACTTAACCTGTAGACTCCCCTAAGAGGACCTGCCCCACAGCTTGGGAATAGACAAACTCCTCAGCCCCTGAACCGTGCTTAATCTTTGCAGGCCAGGCATGAAGTTGACAATTGCCATCTGAGACACCTCACTAAAACAATAAGGTCTTGTTGGATTTAATCCCAGGGGTTTTATGTGCTGAATACGCAAATCCTGCAGGGCAGAGTTACCATCTTAACCTCTGCAACAAATTTCACAATGGTGCATTAATCTTTCTGAGTTCTTTCTTGGTCTTATCCGAATATTAAGAAAAGGGAGTTTTCACTTTTCTGCCAGGTGGGCGATGTTAGTAGAGATGGTCCCTCACACTAAGCCACTTTCTTTTGAGGTAATTGTGTTACAACTCAGTTCAGCAGCAAAACATGGAGTTTTGTACTTAATTTCTCAGTGTCTTTGTTGAAATGAATGATGTTAACAAGCAAATCTAGTTACAGAGTTCTTGGTGAACAGCAGGCTCTAAAACAAATGGAGCACTTGCTACTTTGCACCTGACTTTCTTTTGTGTAGTACGAAGCAATGGAGGGAGACCAGAATAAGTTTGGGGTTGTGGGGGTGTTGCTCTGGTTTTGTTGGTTTGAGTGGTTTTTTTGAGGGGGAGGGGGGATGAATAGAATGATTAAGGTTGGAAGAGACCTCAGAGATCATTTAGTCCAACTGTCAACCCAGCGTTACCATGACCACTAAACTGTATCCAGATAAAGTGCCGCATCTACATGGTTTTTGGACACCTTCAGAGATGGTGACTCCACCACTTCCCTGGGCAGCCTGTTCCAAGGCCTCACCACTCTTTCAGTAATGAATTTTTTTCCTAATATATTTATTTTTCCTGATATATTTATTCCCAACATTAGTGGAAGACTACAACCTTGAGTTTCCAATTTTACAACTGAAATCCCAAACCTCTGTAACAAGAACTAACTTCCCTCTTTTGTGTGAGCGGAGCTAGATGACACAACTGCTGAAAGCTCCAGCAATTACAGCTTGGCCAGCTTTCAGATGAATCAAATGCCAATGTGGGAAGGGTGAAATGTTAGTACCAGCTTTGGGTTACTGCCATGATATTTTCCACTACACTGTGAAGACTCCGACTTGCTGGAGGAATGCCTTTGTCGTCTTCTGCCAGAATCCTTAAATCGTTAAACAGGCACAAGTACACCTCTGAAAATAAAGCGTAGCCTCAAACTACATGATTGAGTATTTTAAAACTTAAATTTCTGTATATGCAAACTTGTTTGAGGGAAGTTTGTCTGTAGTTGTAGAATCTGCGAGTTGACATCTGCGTAAGAATCCCTGAGCTGAGATTCTGTAAGGGCCATTAGAAGTGGCTCATAAAGTCTTTTATTGTAAATGATACTCTCAGTTGTCCAATCTCTTGGCTTAGTTAACTGCTCATTCCTGCCGTTGTGGTCAGCATAAGTGTAAAATCCCTCTACTTTGGGAAACAAAAGGACAGTTTGTAAAACCTGTTTGCGGGTGGAAAGCTGGAGTTATTTTAGGCCTTGGCTTGCAGTGAGTGTGTGGCTGCTGATCTTGTTAGTGCTGAGCACACGCTGGATGTTTCAGATTTGTCGTAAATCTGTTGTAAACAATAAAAGGGGCCCGTAATGGCCCTGTAAGAGAGAGGGAAAGGGGAGGCAGAAGAGATGTTTGTTTCTAGGCTCTAAACTACTTCAATTGCACTCCAGGGAAAACTGATGCATTACAGCCGGGGAGCGATAAAGTTTGATCTCGGCAGTGACAGCAGTAACAAAGCCCTAGAAACTCGGTCTTCCAGAGAGATTTTGTGTGTCTGAGAGATACTACAGCCTCTGCAGTACAGGATGCATTAATCAGTCTGGTTAGGTTTAGGTTAGAAAATGCTTAGGTTTCTACTCACATCACAAAATATGCCAGTGTGAACCGGGAGGCAACGGAATGCTTTTGGGGCTATTTTATAAAATGGCAGAATCAAGGTTTTGCTGCTCGCTCGTCCTGCCTGAAAAATCCGGACTGCCATAAAAAGCCTCTCTTGCTCTGTTGGCATAATTTCCAATGGTTTTGATATGTAGGTGGTTTAAATTCCATTTAATATGGGTAATTTTGTCAGATTAAGTGGCCTGAACAAGAATGCTGCTATTTGATTTAAAAGGTCTCAGTAGCTGGTGAACTTTATTCATCACTTAATTTACCTTTAATGTTAGAATTAATCAGTTTAAATATCAGACCTTGAGAATATAAGTCGATTTTCATAGATCAGGTCTCCAGCAGTATTGAGTGCAAACACTGTTAGCATTAGAGGTACCCATGCAAAATACATTTTTATTCTGAGGTTTCCAAGTATATATATTTGTTAATGTGTCGCCATGCCAAAATACATTTAAATAAATGTTAGTGCTCAGTAAATATTGTGTCAAGTGGAAACTATTACTCTCCTGCCAGTTTGTTGCTGTTAAGCTTTGTGCTTGAGAGAAGACTGACATTTTTATCAGTGGGAGGAGCAGGAGGAGCTTCTGAAGGAGGGAGCTGTTCTGTCCCTCAAGTGTTAGCGCATCTCTGACAGTTTCAGTAATGCTCAGTGTGAAACAAAAACGATGGCTTTTGGTAAGCCCACTCTTTAATTACTTAGCAGCTGAGTTCAAAACCACTTGTCTGTAAAACTTCTGTTCCTACAAATGTGTTTCCAACGTTCTGGTCACTCTCCGGCTCCGCTCCACTCCAGCTGTCCTTGGCCTTGCCCTTTCTTGCGTCCCTGTCCAAAGGATCTCTTATTACTTCCTCCAAAGTGCAAGGAACTTGCATCTTGTCACGTAAAACACTGATGCATGGATGTGCAGAGGCATGCACGTCTCTCCTGTGGTCAAGGCTGAGAAGATGTTCAGAGCTCTGTGTATGTGGTGCTCCGGGCTTCTACAAACGAGGAGACTATATTTCTGTGCTGTTTCTCTATCAAGAGTGCGCAGGCACCTCTGGCGGACCTGTGCAACGTCGTTCAAATCCAGCATTTTTTTATTTCATAAATAACAAAAAAAAATTTAATTTATAGAAATAATATAAATGCTTCCTATGGAGAAGAAAGCCTTAAGTGTGCCAACCTAATTGATTAGAGAGTCGTGCCTCAAAGTGGGACAGCGTATGCTGTGGCTTATGTGCCTAAAATAAGACTGGAGGAGACCCCCTTGATCATCACATCCCACTCACAACCATCACAGGCACCACACAGCATGTTTACCGAGCCTTATATTTAGATTCTTTTCCTCCTTTGCTACTGGAAGCCTGTTCTAGGTCCTCACCCTGCTGATAGCTAGAAATCCAAATTAAAAGCTTACTCTTAGCCAGTTTATATCCACTTGGTTTGTGTCAGTGCTGCCTGTTGGCTAAAATCGAGCGAGTGTTCTGCTGTCAGGAGGTCTGCCCAGAGAGAAATCTTGGATTAATAGGTCAGAGTGCTCCAGGAGGCTTTTGCTGTGTGCAGGGATGGCAGGAACTGCAGAGCTTCAATATAACAGCACCTGGCTTTCAGAGGCAGGTCCTAGTGCTGCACATCCTCTTGCTCAAAAGTTTTTCTGATTTTAGTGGGGATTCTGTTTCTAGATGATCTGCAACAGTTAGATTTGTATTTTGTCAATGATTTGGCTGGTAAGGGGAGCATTTTTTGTGCATATGCACAGAATCTGTATTGCAAAGGAAAAAAAATAGCCAAGGAGAAATATCTAACTTCTCGTCTTTGTTGGCTAATAGAACAATCTCTAACATTTGACATTTGAAAGAAACAAACATTTTATTTTCTTTCTCCAAATTGCCACTCTTTATAAAGCTGGCTCACTTGTTACTTCACTGTTTAAAAAGATAAAGTTGTTAGTCACTGACAGGAAATGTTGCTTATCTGTCTGTCTTGATTGATAGGTCAACTACAAACACTATTTTTGCCCAGGTAGAACCAAAGGAGAAAGGCTGGATCATTCTTGTCAAAGGTGCTTCATTTTTAAAAATATGCTCGAGTCTTTCAAATGTAACACAGCATTTGTTTCTTTTCAGGGAGATACAAATACGAGATCGATATCAGCATCCTGGAATTTCGTATTTTATTCTTTGACTCACTACATTTCATTTATCGAGACAACTAGGCAGGCCTTATTACTAGTTAATAAATCACTAGAATTAAACAGTGTGGTAGGAAAAATAATAGGAAAGAAAACAATTTGACTATTCGGTGGATTTGTAATACTGGAATGGTTTTGGGGTTTCCCTAACACTATGAAATTGCTACACCCACAAAAACACTGTAATTTGGTGTGTTCTTCTGTTCTTTCAATCTCTCTTGAAAGCTGTTACTTCAAAAAAACCAATGAAAATTGCCATGTCAGAGTGGATCTATTCATTATTTTTATTACAGTTAAACATCACAACCTTGCTGTGGAAGGAGTTACATACACAGGCGTCCAGAAAAGAACGTCATGTCCCAAGGAGCCCATGCCTGAAGTGCAAATCCTACTTTCACGACTGATGACTTTTTGTCAACTTTTGGTAACTAGCTGAGTGCTTCAATACCTACCTAAATACATGGGGTAAAGCCCTTTTAAATTAACAGAAGGTCACCCATTATTTATCTAAAAGAAATGCAGAGTGCTCTCATGCACTTTAAAAGATAAGTAGCGTGAGGACAGCTTGACAGTGACTTCTGAGTTCATAGTTGAGGTGAAATAACCTTGTCATCTGTTTGTAGTCTTGACTCTAATTTGCTGGAGACAAAATGAAAAGATTGTGTGGATTATATGATCAATTTGTAGATTCAGTAAGGCAACTGTAGGTAATAATGTGTTTAATTCCTGAACTCAGAAGCACCTGAGAAGAGAGCAGTGTTCTTCCTCTGTTGGAGAAGGGTGTCTTCCCCATCAAGAAAATCTGATGGTTCCTCTGGTGGGACAGGAAAAACAACCACATGTGCTTGTATTTGAGCTTGCAGTGGTTGTGATCTTTCCAGATTTGTCGCTATGAGCTTGTTTCTGAACTGCTGGGTTTCTGCTGAAGTTCCTTAAATGCTCTTGGGTCCTCTGTAGTGCAGTGTTGCTGCAGGGTGCAGCACTAACAGAATTCTCCAGTGAAGGCTGGTGGTTGAAAAACTACAAGAACTGATGTAGATAAGCATGTGAAGGCAGAGAAGGCTGAGAATTTGGTGGCAAAAAGAGATGACAGAGCAAAGCTGAGCAGAGTTTGGAGAATCCCTGCCTAACTTTGGAAAACCAAACTACATGGAGGCACCTTCTGATAATATTTCCCAAATAATGGAAATATTTGGACTCACATTCTAATTCAAACCATTGGACTTAACTCGATGAGCGTGGTGATGCAGGCAGTGGATGTTACTCTTATTTGCAGGCAGTGTGGAAATTAGTAACGCCAAAGCTGCTGAGAGGAAAGTAGTTTGCCATTTCCTTACGTAAGTTCTATTGCTGTTTTTCCGTATAGTATTTTTTCTTTTTTTTTCCTTAATAAACCAATCCTGCTTTGTACAGTCTGTGTGCTTGCACATTGACATGTTCTGCTGAAGGACGGGGATCCAAGTGTTTAGAGTAATTTATAAAGGCAACCTGGAACACCTACAATTAGCTAGCACTAGGGCTGAGTGTCCTGAGGAGAGTCTGCTCAGAGCATCACAAGTACTGGCTGCTTCCTAAACCACTTACTGAGCTGGCTGTTTGATTCTTTAGCAGGAAGCTTATTGTTTGATTTGTAGAATTGAGTCATAGAAAGTATTTCCTGTCTGAATGAAAACAGTGCCCCCAATTATCCCAAATATTGCACAATTTTTCTATTAAGAATCAAATCGAGATTTGCTTCTTTTTTTTTCCTGTGAAATGTATTTAAAATTGTAAGTTCTGAGTCTCTCATTAAGTATTTTCGTCCAAATAAAAAGTACTCAAAAGCTCTCATCGTTGTAGCCAAAAGGGACTCTGAATTGCATTTCCATCTTACAAAAGACAGTTGGAAAGATAACTGTGTGGGAAGTGATACACTGCAGGGAACAGTCATGCCCTGGCAGTGAGGATGGACCAGATGACCTAATTTCTCTTTTCCATTAGAGCTGTCTCTGATTCCCCAGCTAGTCATGCAAGCACATGACTGACAACAAGGATAAGAAATATGGAAAACGTATCTCCCAGCACAACAAAGCAAGCCTGCTCTTCTCGATTCCATCCCCTCCCAAGTGCTGATTAATTGGATGCCAGATAGTCTTGTATCTTTATGCTGGTCTTTTAGATGAAACCATCAGAAGTGACTTGTCAGCTGCTTTGCCTGGAATTCAGAACTGCTTTCTCAGCTGCATAAAGCATCTGCTTGATGCAGCCCATGGGTGAATATAAGCAAGACTTGAGAAGAACAACTCAAAGAAGTCGTAGGGGTAATACACTCCATGTGCCATTTTATCCCACAGAACTCATCCACAGCAAGGTTTTTGGAAGCACCATGCTGACTACTTCTATATTAGCACGCCCTGCACTTAAATGATACAGCCTTGCTGTGCCAGCTCACACCAAGGTGTGAAATCACATGAGGTGGTTAAACTGGTATTAAGATGGCTTTTTGCTGCTGTTCATAAATTGGCCTGGCTGTTGTGATCCAAAGGATTTTTTTTATTATTATTTTTTATTTTCTGGCAACTAAAATCTGTGATTATTTGCCAAATTTTCCTTTCCCATCACTTCTTCAGTCAGCTTCTTGCTGACTGCTCTCTCTCAGCCAGGCAGCCTGTGGTCTTGCAGCGTCCAGTCTTTGCTGGGCTATTAAAAAAATCTGGAATCAGCATTTAGATAATGCACAACATTATCATTGGACATGTCTTTGAAACATGTTATTAACATATCCTCATGCTGCAGAGATTGTACACGGAATTTTGTGCCCACCTCATATATCTTGTGCACATCATTCTCCATTAACAATGTTCATCTTGTACTTACAAAGAAAATCACCCACCAAAGGCCAAAGAATCCTGAATGTAGCATTAGGATGAGACCAGATTACAAGAATGCACTTGGAAAGACTTGCATCTAGGTGAAAGAGAGGTGAGGGTGTACAAAATAAAGAACTTCAAAAAGCAGAGTATAGTGACCAATAAAACACTGTTGTTTTGATGGAAAGCTATACAAAACCACTATCACCTGAAACTGAATGTTTACCCTCAAGATCGTCACAATATGATATGCAAATACTAAATGGATGCTGATCAAGCCAGCTGAGACCTAGGAGGAATCCACCTCTCAGATCCATTTTGGAAGAACTCTTGCAAGTATTATTTCCTTCTCTGTAAGAAAGAGTGGGGTGCTTCTCGCTGGACTGTTTTATCTTTCTACTAATGCAGACACCTAGGGTCTCTGCAGTGCCCAATCTTTCCTGCCCCCTTTCTGTGGCTCTTTGTTTGTTTTTAAAATACTCTTTTTTCTGTGGGTATTTTGTGTTACAGGATGTTGAAGACCTGTTTTGTAGCCTGGATTTATGGACTAAATGTTTTGTGGAGCCTTCCGAAGTAGACGTCTATTACGTGTTTACTTGGATGTAAAAGGTTGGAACAGTCTTGTGTCCCTTTGGCACTGGTAATTGCTTCTTTTCTCCTCGTGTGGGCCAAGGGAAGAGCTCTCTCCACCCTGCCACCTGTGGAGCCAGAGACAAGGACAAGCTACAGGGATGTCAATAGCTCTCCATGCCCTGCATTCCTCTTCCTAAAGTATTTTCCTGTACAGAGCAATCACAATTTCTAAAACAGACAGTAAGTAAAGAATCTTCACGCTCTTAGAAAATATAAATAGATACATGTGGATTATAAAAATCCTATTGGTTAATAAGAAAAATACTCTGATACTGAAAAAAGTTTAACATTTATAAATGAGGAATATCTGACCATTGAGGGCCCTCTGTGGAAGAAATGACCAAAAATCAAAAAATGCTACATTTGGCAGCATATTTCCTGTCAGTTGCTACTTTTTTTTTCCCTTGACTTGTGGAGTTTTTCCACGTTTTCCCTTTTCCAAATGGAATAGAGAGCTTGTTGCTCTTCAGGGAAACTGCCTCAGAGACCTACCTCATTTGACACAGAAGTGACTATTAGATGTAACTTGATGTGTTCTTCTTTGTTTTTCTTCCTTGTCACTCAGCTTTCATATTCACTCGCATCCACCCACTCCCCAAACTCTTATTTGCTATTAGTAATCTGTTTTCTTATTTCAAAGAACCTTGGCTTAAAAACACTACACGTTGCTTTTAAACAATGTTGAGAGATAAAACGCATCAGTCTGAGCTTTATAAATTACAGCAACCCAAAGGCTGTACTGATGGACACTTGCTGCCAATGGTACGTGAGGGCTGTTTCATTAAACGGGAATTGCTGCGGTACGCAGCTCCAGTGCCAGCCTGTCCTCCTGGGCTACGCCCCCTGTGCCAACAACCAGTTCCTGCGCCAGCTACGTGCTCTGAAGGATCCCTCTGAGGCCACAGTTATGTGGTCAATTTAGACCAACGTAAATCCATTCTGCCTCTGAAACCTTCCACTGCCTCATCCATTCTTGTCTCTAGCGCCTCCCTTAGGTTGGTATCACAGATTCATAGAATCATAGAATGGTTTGGGTTGGAAGGGACCTTACAGATCATCCTGCCATGGGCAGGGACACCTCCCACTAGACCAGGTTGCCCAAAGCACCATCCAACCTGATCTTGAACACTTCCAGAGAGGGGCATCCACATCTTCCCTGGGCAACTTGTTCTAGGGCCTCACTACCCTCACAATAAAGAATTTTTTTCCCAATATCTAATCTAACTCTACCCTCTTTCAGTTTGAAACCATTACCTCTTGTCCTATCACTACATGGTCCCTCCCCTTCATTCCTATAGCCCCCTTCAGGGACTGGAAGGCCACTACAAGGTCTCCCCAGAGCCTTCTCCTCTCCAGGCTGAACACACCCAAGTCCCTCAGTCTGTCCTTGCAGGAGAGGTGCTCCAGCCCTCTGATCATCTTTGTGGCCCTCCTCTGGACCCACTCCAACAGGTCCATGTCTGTCTCGTGTTGGGAGCTCCAGAGCTGGACGCAGCACTCCAGGCGGGGTCTCACCAGGGCACAGCAGAGGGGCAGAATCACTTCCCTTGACCTGCTGTCCATGCATCTTTTGATGCGGCCGAGGTCACAGCTGGCTTTTTGGGCTGCCAGCGCACATTGTCAGCTCATATTAAGAGCTTCATCAACCAGCACCCCCAAATCCTTCTCTGTAAGGCTGCTCTCAATCCACCCATCACCAGCCTATATTTATGTTTGGGATTGCCCCAACCCAGGTGCAGGACCTTGCACCTGGCCTTGTTGACCTTCATGAGGTTTGCATGGGCCCACCTCTCGAGTCTGTCGAGGTCCCTCTGGATGGGATGCATTAGGCAGCCTGAATGCAGAACTGAATACAAAGATGGACACCTTTCACTTATCAGTTCCCCAACCACCAGGGGCTGACCCCCACACAGCCTGGTTCTGCAACAACAGAAATGCATGGGAGGAGAGACCAGGAGGACTAGCCCCCCACTCCCCATGGCAATGCAAATTATATTGGACTGATGTGGCTAGGAACAAAACCCTGTGTGCAAGGATTTTTTGAACACTTCTATTTGTCAGACTCAGGGCAGGTTTATCTGTCTGGTTTGCACTGGATTCTGGCTCAGGTTTTATGATGTTTATTGTTCACTTAAAGTAAGCAATACCAGATTGATGCTCATTAGGGCCCCATGAAAAAAGTCTCTTTAGGAGTAATATTTTTCAGTAGTGAAAGCTTCCAAGACTCAAAAGTAAATTGCAAAAAAAGAGTAGTTGTATCTAAAAGAAAAATTATGATCCTCATAAGGATCTCATAAGAGAACCCTAGCACTGTCAATCCAAATGACACCCTAGAAGAACACAGGCATGGTAAGCAAACGTGTCTCACTACAGTTTTCATTTCTGATCCAAATTTCTTCCTATATTTGCAGTTGGGTTTAGGGGTAAAAAACAATTTTAAGCCTCAAAAGACAAACCTTGTTTTCAGTCTTCCTGTGCTTTATTGTGTGGGAGGCTGTTTCTGTAGTGTTCCAGAATGAAATGTCCTCGTACTGATGCCTGTAATCAAGGAAATGGGAAAATACATGATTAATGCAACAAACAAGATGATCTGATAATTACCCACAGAAAATTAGTTCACTAAAAAAGTTTAACTGATTAAAATGAAACGATCTAGGGCAAGATTCCTATTAATTTCTATTGGGAAGCAATGAGTATTTGGAATCCCCACTTTAAAATTATCACCTAAAAGGTGCACCACATTCATGGGAAGTAAAAGGGTGGGAAAAGAGTAACTAATATGCCAACTAAGTTTCAGTTGTGCTGGTGTGCATATACTGAAATAGTTATTTTATTTATAAATATTATATTACATTGTATATATTTCTATATGTATTTGTGTTTATTTATTTATTTATTTATCAGATGTGACCATCTCTGCTTGCTGAAGACTGACTCATATAATTTTGGATATTAGTTAAAATCTGATAGTAACAACTTTTGGTTACTAAGGACCTAGGCTGAACCCATGCCAGTAACTACACATCATCAGCTGCAAGTTTGCAGTCCTCTGAGCCGCTTGTGCCTTTGCATAACTCAGATTTCTGCACTCAACTGGGAACAGAAAAATGTTGTTAAAGTTAAAATCCTGCAGCAAATACATTACTTTGATCATGGCATCTTACGTGAAGACTATCTAGAAACCACATTTGACATGGTAATGACTGGTGATGTTGTCTGGAAAAACAGAAATAGAAATATAAATACTTAAAGATAGAGATAAGCTCCTATTTTCTGTAAGTTCTTGTAGACTTATGTAAGAATAGCCAGTTATACCTATTCTTTAAGTGAATTTCACTCTTCAAACAGCTCATCTGAACATTGTTTAAGTTATTATAAGAAATACTGGAGGCTTGCACAATAAAAACAACAATGTAAAACTAATAAATTCATACAATATAAAAAAAGGTTCAGGTTTCATTACTGCCATATATGCAATATCTCTGCATTAACAGGAACAAGACAAGTAATATACATTTAGAGATCTTACAAAAACATCTCAAGCTGTTTCTCTACATTGCACAAATTGCATGCTCATTTATATAATACAGCCGTCGATTTATGTTTTCATAGTTTATTTGTTACAACTTTTTGTAGCTTAACATCACACCTGCATTGCTCTTACCATCAGACTACGTTGTCAACCGCTAATAGGGGAAGTATCTTAATAAAAGCAGCCTTGTTTCAGTAATGCTTTAGAGTCATAAAATCATTAAGGCTGGAAGGGATCTCTGGAAATCACCTGGTTCAACTCTCATCTCAGAGCAGGTCCAACTTCAAAGTTACAGGTTCCTCAGGGCCTTGTCTTTGAAACACACTTAATGCTAAATAGTCCTAATACTCTACATACCATTAAAAACATTAACATAGTCTGTTGTTCTCACTAATCCACTAACAAACAGATACATTAGAGTTACCCTGTCTTAAAACTCAGCTATTATGCCTATTTTACATAAACACCAGTTTAGCTGTTTTTCTCTCAAGATCTTAACTGCTTTTATTTTTATACTACCGTATTTTTATTTTAGACCAAAATGATGGCAAAAAGATGTCAAGTACAAATCTGTTTGTATAGTGAGCAGTGGTGGTTTTATTCTCAGTGTATTATCATTGCATTCTGAAGAGTGGGGCATGGTGAATTATGCTTTAGACTTCTATTACTCAGGTACTAATCAAAGCAAATAATCTGTATTCTTAAGGGAAAAATACCTGGATTTGTGTAAGCTGTTGTAAATGAGAAAACATATCCAACAGCAACACACCATAATCCATCTGGTTTAACTTCATTTTAATCACTTTAGCATTTCTAAAGTGTCCTGAAAAGTGATGTTTTCTTTAATCTCAGTATAACATCCTTGTTTACAGTGGCTCCAGCACCGTTTCTCATCAAAAGACATAGAAATGGCTTTTGCACCAAAAGGATGGGTTTATTTGCAGTCTACAGATCTGCTGATTTTACTCATTCCTACTGGGAAATGACTCCCACAGCAGTGTCTCTGCATGCACAGCCAGAAGATGCTGGCAGGTAGATCTGATCAGTCTGGAATCAGGCTGAAGACACCCAACCAGGATGACCATCATTGTAAGAGTCCAGGGGCCTCGTGATGCAGATACTGCCACCAAAGAAGTGGTATTGAGAACAACTCCTATGTAAAATAAAGTGGAGGCCCAAGGTATTTCATCACAAGCTGCTTCTGGGGAGTCTTCCAGACAAACCAGGGATCAGAACGAGTGTAGACCTCGATTCTGCGTAGCTGTTTACACTTTTCACTGTTTTTTGTTACCAGTATTGGTGAGGAACACAGTGAAACAACCAACCAATAACATAAACTGTGAATGTACCTAAGAGTTCAGTGCAGTTTAATTACAAAGAGATACAAGCATAAACCATATTCAGCACCATTCAACTGGTCAAACTGGAACAGTTAGTGTAAAACTTAAAAAGGAAAGGCAGAGGAGAAGGAGGTGCCAGGGGGACAAGTGCAAGTGCAAAAGCTCTGATGCAATTACAGAGTTTCACTTTTTTCCTCTAAAACCTTCTCTTGGTCACCTTGTTGACCTTCTCATCTTCCAGGGCACTCTTTACAGCCTGTTTCAGAGTCCTTCTTTGCCCTGGTCCCATGGAGTCACCTTTTCTCTGCATCCCAGAGAAAGGAGGAACAGTTACCCACTGCTGGTTTCTGACAGCGGCCTCAGTTTGATTCAGCGGAAGCCAGGTATACAAGTAGCATAAGATCAGAATCGGATCTTCTATGTGTGTCTGACAGATATGAACTATGTCCTTTGAACTGCATTCTTGATGATATTTGTCACACATTTCCTCAGCAACTTCAAAAGACTCTGAGTCCTTTGATTACAGTGCTGTTTACCTAGTATCTTAACAAACAGGCATTTGCTCAGAACAGACATTCACTCAAATACGCTCTTTATTATCTTTTCCCTCAAGTGCAAAAATACTTCCATTTACAAACAGCCATATCAGCATCCTTGGTTAAATATAAAGCAGTATTCTTTTGAGATCAAAAACATTAAAGGAGTGATATCCAAGTATGAGTTTCTGCCCTAGATTTGCAGTAGACTCTGTGCCTGCGCTTTCTGCTTTAGCGACTGTAGAAACTTCCCACCTACCAGTTCTTCACCATTAACAGCAAGCAGTCACACAGGAGAAACAGGAGGTCTAAGTATCAATCTCACTCTTCATAAAGAAAATTGTCCCTTGTCTCTGAGATATTCACTTAAAAATGGGCCCAGCATCACATTTATTTTCAAGTTATTTCCCAGTTCTTTTAAATCGATACTTTAGGTCAGCAGGTATATAACAACTATGAATACTTGACATTTGCATACCTAATGTATATCGATAACCACGCTGTCATTGAAAAACTAATTCACACAAAGGCAGAGAGACTTAGTCAAAGGTCTCCACTTTTTTCTAGAGGTAGCTTGAGTTACTTAGAGCTGAAGAAGTATTTTAGCCAGTGGTTTCCTTACTGTGCCCCATGAGCCCCTGGCATAGGCTCATTTAATTCATTCCATATGTTGCCCGATCTAGTCGAGAGGTGGCGTCTCTGGTGGAAGGGAGGCTGGATTAAAATTATCTCTAAGGTTCCTTCCAGCTTAGGCCATTCTATGATCTGATCATTCAGTCTTCCAAATATGAAAAGCATGTTTTCCAGTAGAATTTTAATAACAGTGTACAATAAGTTTTGAGAGTTGACTACTCTCCAGTAGTCCAAACCATTTGGAGACTGCTGATCTAGTCTGACATTCGTGATTACAGACTTACCAGCGTTCCCAGGTGCCTTATGATGGCACAGCTGCATTACCAGGGCAATCTAAGTCAGAGAACAAGAAAGCTCAGTGGATATTTGCTGAGCCAGAGGGCAGGTTTCCCAAGGGTTTTTACTAGCACTATGCAGAGCGTACTTCCAACCAAAGCTCTCCAGGTAGGCCAGGAGAAGGATGAGAACCTGCAGGGCTGTAGCCAGGGAACATGCCTTCTAGCAGCACTCTCCCATGGGGGAAGTGTCTCTTGGAAGTGCCCTTCTCTTCATCTTCCTGTTGCGTGTCCTATATCAGATCTAGCTGGTGAGTAAATCACAGGGGAGTGTACTCAGGTAATGCTGGGGAGCGACCATTGTATGAGTCACATTTTCAGGATACGGAACTGTAAGGACTGCAGTGGAGACTGAAGTGAGGCATCACGAAAATGAGAGATCAAAAAGCATATAAATACAAAGACATATAAAAATAATGGCTGAAATGTCAGCTGATGGGCAGGCGACTCTTGAATCACATGCAAGTCTAAAGCAGTTCAAGCGTGGCTCCTTCCTGAGGATGGCCAGCCTGGGATAACCTGAGCTCCAGCCGTGGAATGAAGAGAGCCAGCTGGTGCTCCCCAGCCTGACATCAGGAGGCTGCCTGCAAGCCAAAGACAGATGCAGGCCCATTTTGCAGTGGTCAGCTGGTGTCCCTGGTACAGGCTGCTCACCAAGATTTCCTTTTCTCTTTGGAAATAGGTGGCACGTGCAATTTTGATCACATGAAGATTTTGATAGCTTTCACAGACCCAAGGCATTCGGTGAACACTTCTTTTCTTTGCAAAGAAGCAACTTAAAAATACAGCCTCTTGGTCTCGCTCACATAGTCAGCAGAACTATTTTGTCTGAGACAGAACTGTGAGGAGTTGGATCCAGATTTCCTGATCAGTGCGGTCACACCTATTCAGAGTGTGAAGTACTTGCTAGCCTTGGAGCAGTGCTGCTTCTCACTTACGTTTCTCAAATACAAATGAGTTGACAGGGTCAAAAATAAATAAGGTGAATGAAACCTCTGAACAGGTTGCTGACTTGTTGACACTGAGGGCTGCACCAGCTCAGTAAAATGTTGCATGCATTCCTCCAGTTCTGGGGCTAATGGGCGGTGCAAGTTAGGGTAAATCTGCCCTGTCCTTCTGCTGCAAAGCCAACAGATCACTACAGGAGACTAGAATTTATTCTTACTCTTATCCCAGTCTTTTCCCTCCATCAAGGCTTTAAAACAGTAACCCAGAGGAACATTAAGAAAGACACGCAACTTCTTATTGTATAGGAGGAGAATCATTGCAACATCCCATCACAGCAGATTTTTTTCAAGAGTATCTGATTCTGCCTGAGGCTCTGGGCTCCTGTTCTCACCATGGAATTCAAGGAAGATGCGTAGTTTTGTTTGCTTGGCTGAGCCATTTGTCTCTTTTCAATCAACTTTCAGCAATGCCACATTGCAGTACAGCCTCTTTCTACCTCACTCTTTCATTTCTTTGTAATGCAGACTGTACAACATTCAGTATATTAATTTTCCACAGCATGATTAAGTTTCTATTTGCACTTAAATCCTGCATTGCCAACACAGTTTGTGAAGAAAAAAAACAAAACCAGGAGTTCCACTTTGTAATTCTCACTCAAGAGAATAATCCTCACTTGTGAAGCTATTGAATACTGATTTTAGAGTTTGCCTAAAATAGTTTCATTTGTCTCTTACAAAGCTTTCTCTACAGTCATAAGCCTATACAGGAACTGTTCATAGAATCATAGAACTGTCAGGGTTGGAAGGGACCTTAAAGATCATCTAGTTCCAACCCCCCACCATGGGCAGGGACATCCCCCACTAGATCAGGCTGCCCAGAGCCCCATCCAGCCTGGCCCTAAAAACTTCAGGGATGGGGCTTCCACCACCTATCTGGGCAACCTGTGCCAGTGTCTCACCACCTTCATGGGGAAGAACTTCTGAACTGATCCATCTGAATCGGAACCGATCCATCTCTAGCTTCAATCCATTCCCTCTAGTCCTGTCACTACCTGACATCCTAAAAAGCCCCTCAACAGCTTTCTTGTAGCCCCCTTGAGACACTGGAAGGCCACAATAAGGTCTCCTCGGAGCCTTCTTTTCTCCAGACTGAACAACCCCAACTCTCTCAGTCTGTCTTCACAGGAGAGGTGCTCCAGCCCTCTGAGCATCCTCGTGGCCCTTCTCTGGACACGCTCCAACACATCCAGATCTTTCTTGTGCTGTGGGCTCCAGAACTGGACGCAGCACTCCAGGTGGGGCCTCATGAGAGTGGAGTAGAGGGGGAGAATCACCTCCCTTGACCTGCTGGCCACACGTCTCGTGATGCAGCCCAGGACACAATTGGCTATACATGCACAAAGATACATGGCCAAAGTAGTCAACACAAAGTAGACTCCCAGTAAATCTGAATGTGTGCAAATTTCATCAGTTAATTTTCCCACTAATTTTAATTTTTTTCTTTTTTTTTAGTTCAGTAGATGTTTAGTTGTCCAGCTGCCAGGTTTTGCTTGGGTTGCTGGAGTATACTGGCAATCAGTTCCCTCTGTGTCTCATACACCAGAATAGTACAGCTGGAGACCAGCCCACATTTCATTACTTCCCAAAACCTCCACATTAGCTGCCTTTACGTTAACAATATTTCCTGGAGATATATTAGCATGAACAAAAATATCGCCTAGAATATCTTACCAAATACGTAGATTCTCCTTTCTTCTATTATATTTCAAATTGCAGAAGCTTTTTCTTAGGCGAGAAAAGACAACCAATAAAAATATTTGATGTCCTCTAAAAAGAAGGAGATTGGTACAAGAGATGTAGTGTCTGTGACAGTTGTTCTGTGGGTAAAAGAAATCACCAGTATTTTCATTAAATCACCAGGATGCGTTTTAGAGCCAGAACATAACAAAACCTAGCAATTTGAAATTAGGTCTGGTTCTTTTTGTGTTGTTTTTTTTTTGTGTGTGGGTGTTTTTTTATGTTTTCTTTGTTGTTTTTTACTGTAGCCATGAGTGTTACCAAACAAGTGCACTGGTGAGAAGAAAATCTGGTACCAAATAAACAAAGCTAAAAAATAGATCCTTTGAATTTAAAAAGAAGTATGTCGCCCTCTGACACATATACATATTTATAAATGTAACCCCAGTGCTTACAGTAGATTAAAAATGATGAACAAATTATTGCAAATAGAATGGAATGTGTCCCTCCATTACATATTGCAAGGTCTTTCCTGGCCAAATTTTGCGAAGTACACACAGTAGAACCTGGGGAAGAAGGCCATGTCCACATCAGCATTAATGCCAAGAGAACTGCCTAAATTGCCTAAAGTGATTTAGGATTAGATTTCAAACCTCATCTTGCTTCTTTTTAAAGCAGTGTCAAAGCTCTGGTTCTCTGACTAGTGCTGGGATGCCTGTGAAAGCATGACCCACCTTGCCAGAGTGCATCCAGAGATGCCTGCAAAGGTGAGAATGGCAAGTGTGAAACTACCCAGCAAATCATAAAGATGAATGGTTTATATTCATCATCCCATCATGGAACGCCAGAAAACTCTGGAAAACTGCTGAAGGGCTTTGCCATTGACATCTGATGGATCTTAAATATCTATGTCCAGTTCTAAGACAGTAGCAAGTGTTAAATATGGAAAGATGTTTTCTGTTTCCCTTAAGACCCCTATTAGGAGGAAAGTGCACCAGTCAGATGGCAGAAATACGTTTGCTATTAGACATATATCTTTGTTATTTACACACATCATTGTACATAAACATGTGCCACCTTTCCTAAGAACTGGAAAGGAATAGAATGAAGACTGGCAGCACCATCTCCTGGCAGATATAAGAAATAGGGACCACTTTGTGTCAGAAAGTAGGACCGAGTCATTTCTTTGGGGATTTCAAAAAGATTGCAACAGGAAGTAACTTCACAGAAGTATATTCCCTCCCTAGGAAGAATAACTTTGATACGCTTCAGGGAAGAAAAGCATTATGTGTTATTATAATTATGGAGAACACATACTCACAATTAGGAAGAACAAATTCAGGGTGTTTCTGCCTTTAAAAAGCTCTCTCATGTTGGCCTCTCTGCTCTCCTTCATATTCCTTCTGCAACAGCAGACTTCAAAACTAGAACAGCAGCTAAGTTTGTCCAGTTGCAGTGTACTGGTGTAGTCCTGGAAGACCACAGAAGACCACAGAAGTTCCCTCTATGGGAAATCTACATAGAATCATAGAACAATTCAGTTTGGAACAGACCCTTGGGATCATCAAGTCCAACCATTGATGCTACACTACAAGGTCACCCCTAAACCATATCACCCAACACCCCATCTAAACGACACTTGAACACATCCAGGGATGGCGACTCAACCACCTCCCTGAGCAGCCTGTTCCAGTGTCTGACCACTCTTTCTGTGAAGAATTTCTTCCTAATGTCCAGCCTAAACTTGCCCTGTTGCAACTTGCAACCCTTCCCCCTGGTTCTGTCCCTAATTACCTGTGAGAAGAGACCAGCACCAACCTCTCTACAATGTCCTTTCAAGTAATTGTAGAGCATGATGAGATCCCCCCTCAGCCTCCTCTTCGTCAAACTGAACAGACCCAGCTCCCTCAATTGCTCCAGGAAATAATGGAATATGTAGATTTCAAGCATTGCAAGCCAAGATTATTGCTGAGTAGATAGGGGGAATAGTGGGAAAAGACTATTAATGCCTTAAACTGCTGGATCATTAATGTAGAACGCTATTACACTTATTTAGAAAGTGACAATGGGCCAAATACGACCAAGTCAAAGTGTAATGAAAGGCTGTACAGGAAAAAAAATAATCTATGGAGATAAAAGAGAGAAGACTAAGTCAGATATCTGACTGAGTGAAAGACAGCCATGGAAGAGAACACAGGAGAAAAAAAAATAAAAAGTAGAGGAATTCTAGAAACTTCTTCAGTTTTTCCTTGAACAGTACAGGTATGCCACAGGAGTCCAAATCTCATTTATCAGAACATTCTCAATGAGCAAGAGGGAGAATAAACCTCAGCCATCAAGACCTGAGTATACCAGTCGTCTTCTCTGTTAACTCTTGCGGATCTGTCCTTGCCACTAGGTTCCAAGCTCCATGGTATTAAACAAACACAAAGCTCTCCTCGTGTTACACAAGCGTGGGTGATGGTTTGCTGCTGGGGTTTTGCCCATGTTTTAGAGGTTATTTTACTTTGAGAAACTCCCAAGTGCTTTTTTTTTTTTTTTTCCCCCCAGATGATGATGAAATTGGTAGAGATTTAAGAACTCATTCATTCTATCCTCCTCCCAAGGGCAGAACACTCCTTACCAGATACTGCACTTCCAGGACTTCCTTCACCAAACTGAGATTCAGGTTAACAGGGTTTCCAGTAATTCCCATGGGAAAATATGCAGCTTTACGCTGCCTGCCATCTCCCACATGGGTGGGGTAGGGCTCTGCTTATCTCTTTAGCTCAGAACCAAGATCAGGCCTTGCTCCTCAGGGCATCATTTACTATTCAAACATTCGAAAAACAAAGGTAATCCTCCATCCTCCTCCAGGGCCTGCCACAACATCTATCCTCCTTCTTCAGTGAATTATTAAACCGTGTATTTTAGGAATCACTCTGGTTAGTGGGCTAGCCTCTTTTATCAAATACTTCTTCTTAAAGGAACTCTTCCTCTGAACAGGGTTAGCTGTTCAGTTAGCTGTCTCTTCGCTTCTCTAGCTTTTATCATTAACAGAAGAAAACACAGTTTACTGGCTACATATATTCAGTTCATTTATTTTTTCATTCAATGTGCTGGTGCTATTTCTCACTAAAACACATTACCTAATGCTTCCCATTCGTTTCTAATAATACCTTGTGTGTTTAGTGTTTAGACACTAATTGCATGAATAAAATAGCTGGAATTCCTTAATGAGGGAAAGGAAGAATGCATTCCTATCAATACTGAGTATCAACACACTCCCAAAGTGTTCTTGTACTGGACATGTAAAGATATGTTTGTATAAATAATTGGGTTTTTAAAATCACACCTCGACATACCATCATACTAACTTACTGATACAAAATAAATTATTGTCATTAATGTGGAGTAAACAATATTGCTAAATCAATTACACTTTTCATAATTACTATTTACTGGTTTGCTATTAGATTGTCTGAACACCTTAATCAATCAACTCCATTGTGATGGGCTCTGTCAAAACACAAACAGTCTATAACAAGCAACCAACTTTCATCGTCAAGATGTCCTTGTGAGACAAAAAGTAAATGGAAGAAATGAACAATTTTACAACACCCAGTTGTAAAATTCAAGTGATAACAGAAAAAGAAACCTTTTATCTGTCTTTATCTTGCTTTATAAGTTACAAAATAGTGTGAGATAAGAAAGTCCACAAATCGATAAAAAAAATGGATCTCTACTAGGACCTCCGTAGTTCAATATATGATCTGAAAATAGGGATAAATAGTCTGCAGATAAAACTAAACTATTCCCAGAGGTTCCATCTAAAGTTGATCCCAGGAGTTGCAATATGAAATGACATCTGATAAAATGGCAAAGGAAAAATGATGTTTATAAATGCCAAGTATAACCTTCACCAAATCCTCACAATGATGAGCACTTGTTTAATTTAGTTACTACTTTGGAAAGAGCTCTTGGGAAGATCATGGAGCATCAGCTACCTGAAATCTCAACTCTGTACTCAGTGGAGGTCAAAAAAATAGGAGAGTGGCTAAAATTCAGACATGAGCAGAGGAAAAGCATGTATTATATACTTCAGAATGGGTATACTATACTCAAAAAAATACAGAAAGAGGTAACCAGAATAAGCACAGATATGAAATAATTCCACAGAAGGGAAGACTAACCAAGATAAAACTTTTCATTTGGGAAAAAAAAAAAAAGCCTCAGAGGGTTACAATAGATCTCATGAATCACATTCAAAGGAAAGAGTTATAAAAGCTATAAAACTCACTTGGAGATGATAAGGCCATAGTGGAAAACCTAAGAGAACTTATTGTGTGTGGGTCTGTGTTCCTCTGCTGGAACACTTCATCGTCAGACTTCCCTCTGATCTCTTTCAAACTGAGATGTTGATTTTAAAACAGATTCATGGACTAAGAGTAGACAATATGAACAGTAACAGATTTTCAGCGGATTATCTCTGTTCATCTGAGAAACTCCAGGATACAGTAACTGAAATTCTAACTGTGGCATAAAATCTTGCTTAAAACTTTCTTGGTATTTATGGAATGGATTGCACCAAATGTTACATTATTTTTTAAAAAAAGTTTCCAGGGGAAAGCTGGAGAGCTACTGACCATTAAAACTGACACCTGTTCTATGCAGATTAGTAACAACTAGATTCAGTGCATACATGGACAGAGATGATTTAGTAAGGAAAGGTCAACATGGTTTTGCAAATTTTTTTTATAAGTTTCTGCCTTATAAACTTGGTGTGGATTTTTCTGAATGTGTCAGCAAGCACTTGGATAAGAGAGATTGGAGAGATACAGTTTGCCAAGATTTCTGAAAGTCTTTCAGCACTTTTTCCTGAAGGCTCTCAAGAAGACTGAGCAACCGTGGGACAACAGAGAAGATCCTTGCATGGATTAAAACGTCATTAAAAGACTGAGAGTAAAGGGTGAGTTTTCACAGTGAGAGGAAGTCACTAATGCACCCTCATATCTCTATGCTTATTCATAAACAATTTGAATAAGGAGGTGAGGAATGACGAGGCAAAGCTTGCCGATGATATCATGTTATTCATGGAAGGAAAGAAAAGGTGTGGCTGAGACGAACTGCAGAAAGACCTTTCAATACTTGGGGCTCAGCTACCCACACTCATGCTATGGGAGACACCTTAATGGCTCTGGCACAGGCTCTAACAGAGCCCCATGCCCTCCTGAAGCCTCAGTGAGACAACCAGTGTCCTGTGAAATAGCACTGGGCAACTCAGCCAAGCCTTCGGTGACCGGCGGTGAAATGATAAAAGACATTGAATACAGAGAGATGTAAAGTAATGCATGTGGGGAAAACACAGTTCTATATTTAGAATTTAGAATTAGAGTTTATGTGTAGAATATTGGTGTCTGAACTGACCATTAGACTTCAGGAGTGAGATCTTGGGAATTTAATGCTATTTGTAGGGCAATGTTGGCTCAGTGGCGATCAACAGTACATTGGATGTTAGAAATATTTAGGAATAATATACAGAACAAGACAGGAAATATTGGTATGCCACCTTCCAGCCTAGGCCATTCTGTGATTCATAAATCCACTGCATGTCCCTTTCTTGAATGCTCTATGCAGTTCCAGTCCCACCACCACAAATAGGAATTGGAGAACTGGTAAAGTGCATAGAATAGTGACAAATACCTTCTGTCAAAGAACTAAATTGCACTAGAACTTGTCAGTCTGCAAGAGAAGCCTTGCCAGACTGAAAGGGGATCTCACAGAGGCTATAAAGTGATGACTGGCATAGACAAAGCAAAATCATTGACTGTCCCTTCCAAAGCAAGAAGTAGGCGTCATCAAATGGTGTGATGAAATGTCATATGATTCTTCATACCTAAAATTATACTGTGGAACTCCCTGTCACAAGATGTTAAGGATATTACAAGTTTATAAGCAGTAGAGGGTCAACTGGACAAATGTCTGCAGGAGATACACTACGATACTACATGCTAAGAAGACACCAGCTCTGATTCAGGGAGTCAGCAGGTGCACACTGTTGGAAATTCAAAGAAAACCCACTGGAAGCTTCACTGGTGTTCTGGCCTCCTATTATCCTCCTGTCTTTGCAGACAAGAAAGTGGGAGACACGCTCTTGGCTTAAGCACTATGTCTGTCCTTAAGTTCTTTAAAAAATTGACTAATTTTATTCATGCTATAGCTACTAAGTATTTGAGGTTAATTAATGAGCAATATGGCAAAAAGCAGGATGGGTTAACATCACATTTTTCCCCCATTTTTGCTGAGTACATCTCTTGCTACCATCTTTGCTAGAGGGATCTGCAAATAGGTGAGATCCATCTAATTCCAGAAAACATAAACTGGCACAGTACAGTGCCAGTGTAACTCAATTGGGTTTTACTATGTTTTTATTGCAATAAAGTGTGCGTTTGGGAAGAGATAACTTACAGACCCATCACACATTATTTGTGTCAACGGCACAACCCACTGTTGTGCTAAGTGCACATCACAAAGCCCGGTAGAGTGATGTCGCTTGCATGGACTGAGAAAAAACTATCAAAAAACTATGGACTGAGAAAAACTATCACAGAATCATAAAATCGTTTCAGCTGGAAGAAACTTTGAAGATCATTGAGTCCAGCCTTCGCCCCAGCCCTATCAACCGGCTAAACGATTCCCCACAACGCAACATCCACCCGTCTCTTAAACACCTCCAGGGACGGTGACTCAACCACCTCCCAGGGCAGCCTGTTCCAATGGCTGACAACACTTTCAGTATAGAAATTCTTCCTAATATCCAACCTGAACTTCCCCGGCACAATTTAAATCCATTTCCCCTCGTCCTATCGCTCCCCACAAGGGAGAACAGACCAACCCCCGCCTCTCTATAACTTCAGGCAGTTGTAGAGAGTGATGAGGTCTGCCTTCAATCTCATCTTCTCCAGGCTAAAAAGCCCCAGATCCCTCAGCCTTTCCTCATAAGACTTGTGTTCTAAGCCCTTTACCAGCTTGGTAGCTGCCTCTGTACCCTCTCCAGCATCTCAGTGTCCCTCTTGTAGTGAGGGGCCCAAGGCTGGACACAGGACTCAAGGTGCGGCCTCCCCAAAGCCGAGTTCAGGGGCGTGATCGCCTCCCTGCTCCTGCTGGCAAAAAAAACAAGCCAGGATGCCGTTGGCTTTCTTGGCCACCTGGGCACACTGCTGGCTCACGCTCAGCCGGCCATCTATCAACCCTCTCAAATCCCTCTGCCTGGCAGCAGCAGCACAACTGTGCGAGACATCGCTGTGCCTATGAGCAGGTGTGAGTGACAGCGCTGGGCTCCCCGGGCCGGGCCCGCACCCCAAGCTCAGCGTAAAGAGGGG
>NW_009709730.1:0-10151 GCF_000703405.1 Apaloderma vittatum
AAAATCCGGCTGAGCCAACCCAATACACTATTTTTATTCAGTGATCACACAGAGTACCTTAGCACATAAGTGTATAAGCATAGCCTTTACTTGAACTAGACGAATAGGAAGGGTGCCACCCTTCATATTACAGATTTTGTAGCCTCGCAAGATCAATTTAGGTGCTATAAACCATAAGTCTACATGGCTATGAACACTGAAATAGGTATTGAAGGTAGTCAGGAATGTCTTGTTGGAACTTCTGTAGAAGATTGCACTAAGCTCTAGACAAAGCTTGCTGATGTAGTTTTTCAGAATGGTAATTCCCTTTAAAAAACAAAAATGGAAAACAATGCCTTTCAAATGAATTTTCTTTTGAAATGTCCATTGATACATTACAAAACCATACAGAAGACAAATGAATGGCCTGACAGATGGAGCACAAAACTGGTTTTACCTGCACTTGCTCTCTAGTTGGCTGGATTTAGCAAATGAAGGCTGCATGAGATGCATGAGTAATCAGAGTCTCTACATTCAAGTTCATTTTGGGTGAGTGGGTGGGCTGAGTCCAGACACACTACCCAAGTGCCATTCACATGGATGACACCCTTCCTTCTTCTCTACTCATACAAACAACCTCTTATTTTTGTTACTGCTATGGAGTACTGGGTGTGGGGAGAAAAGGGGCTCAAATCTACTTTAGATTGTTATCACCTGGCATTGTTCTCAAAATTCTTGAGAAAAACATGGATAATTAAAGTTTCTGCTTCAAGATGTCTGAGCATGGCTTCTTAGCCTCTGCAGACTAGTTTCTTTTCCTTTCCCCCTTCCATACTACTTTTCATCTTCTCCTGCAGAATTCTCTGCTCCTGGGGCCCCATTCATTTTTTCCATGAAGCTGTCGCTGCAGGCTTTGCTCTTAAATTTTGCTCCGACAATTAGTAACTCCAGAAACAGGAGAGTTAATTAAGCATGTTTTCTGAAGGATTTGTGTTTTGTGGTTGGATTGTTTCATGTCTAATAAATTGTGAACTCTGACTGAAATTCTCATAGTCACAGTGTTCATATGTCTTTCTCCTGCATGGACTCTTTGCTGCCGAATAAGTCTTAAGCATAACCTATATATTTTGCATCTGCCTACCAACAATAAATGCACAGGGAAATTAACAACTCCGAGACCTATGTTATTTCAGATGAAACAAGGTAGTGATTAAATAATTACTGAAGAACCAAAGAGACAGAAGATTGTGGAGAGAGACATAAAGAGACACAGGAATGTGTACATATACGTATACAAGTATGTACCCAGGTTAAAAAAAAGGAAAAGTCACCACCAGCACAGACATTAGGGCATAATGCCTAGTAACAACTCACTGATATTGCTTGATTCTTTTCAAGGTGCTAGTTTAAGCTTTCCTGGCAAGAGACTAATTTTTCCAGTATAATCTATATGTGCACATCTGCACTATCTGGAAGTGGATCCAGTACAAGTGGTTTAGGAGATTTTGATATGTATCATAGAATTATAGAATGCATTGGGCTATAAAGGACCTTTAAAGGTCATCTAGTCCAAACTCCCTGCAGTGAGCAGGGACACCTTTAACTAGATCAGGTTGCTCTGAACCCCATCAAGTCTGACCTTGAATGTCTCCAGAGATGGAGCCTCCACCACCTCTCTGGGCAACCTGTCGCAGTATTTCACCACCCTCATAGTAAAGAATTTCTTCCTAACATCTGATCTAAACCTCCACTGCTCTAGCTTAAAACCATTGCTCCTCATCCAGTTGCTGCATGTGAATGGTTTCTCTCCAGATTTCCTGTAGGCCCCCTTCATGTACTGGAAGGCTGCTGTAAGGTCTCCCCGGAGCCTTCTGTTCTCCAGGCTGATCAACCCCAGCTGTCATCTTGTCATTGTAGGAGAGGTGCTCCAGCCATCTGAGCATGTTTGTGGCCTTCCTCTCGACTCACTCCAACAGGTCCATGTCCTTACGGTGTTGAGGACTCCAGAGTTGGACTCAGTACTCCAGGTGGGTCTCACCAGAGCAGAGTAGAGGGGCAGAATCACCCCTCTTGACCTTCTGACCATGCTTCTTTTGATGTAGCCCAGGATGCAATTGGCCTTCTGGGCTGTGTGTGTGCACTGTTGGCTCATGTCCAGCTTTCCCTCCAGCCTCTATTGATAACAAGGATCACCCCAATTAATGTGCAGGACATTGCACCTGGCCTTGTTGAACCTTGTGAGGTTCACTCAGGCCCACTGCTCCTGCTTGTCCAGTTCCCTCTGGAGAATATCCCATCCCTCTGACATGTCAACCGCACCGCTCAGCTTGATGTCATCTGCAAACTTGCTGAGGGTGCACTTGATTCTGCTGCCTATGTCATTGATAAAGATATTAAACCGCACTGGTCCTAGCGCGGGCCCCTGAAGGGAACCATTTGTCATCCATCTCCACCTGGACATCGAGCCATCAGCAGTAGACAAGTTCCTGAGTCATGTATTTGTTGAAATTCCCAGTAACTTTAGGTTTTCTTTTTAACAGGCACTAGAGTTTGAGATTCTGTTCCTACCTAGTCAGCCTATCAAGTGTGCACAGAAGAAAGGTTTCCAAATCTTTTTGATCTACAGCCTCCCCTAGACTTCAGATGTAAGACTGCTGATAATAGGATTACTTTTTTTTCAGAATCTTTTTCAAAATGCTTTAAAGCAGTCCGTGCATTGAAACTTCAGGATTTAGGAATACTTTCCAGATGTAGTTCAGGTGTATGTTCCAGCTCTGTCTTCCTTGCATTCCTTCCTCAATTTACCATCCACTTTGCAGTATTGTTTCCACAGCTAAAAAGAAGAGGTTTTGTGAGCAAGTAAGGTCATATGGTATTAGTATTGTCCAAGCCTGGTCTAATGAGCTTAGCTTAACTGCCTAGTGTGAAGCCCATGACAAATGTACACTTGTTCATTTGTAAAACCTTCCAGTGGAAATACTGGCATCACATGAAAAGATAAATTTCTGATGATTATTTTTTATCTAATAATGCAACTGCTGTATGCATTAGACCCTCACTGTCTTTTGTTGGTTGCTTTTAACAAGCACTCAAGCACTGAAGCAATGAATCTTCAGTCCTAATGAAAAGCATAAGGTAAAAGTGTGCACATAACTGTCATAATTTCTTTCTAGGGGTAAGTTTCATAATCAAAAGTTCACATTGCTTTTACATGATGTGGAAATCTATGGGGTATTGCTGTCACCAGCATCGAATTTATACTCTATATAACACGAAAATTCAAGGGTTCTTTTGTTAGGTTTGGTTGGTTGGTTGTTGGACTGAAACACTATATCCAAATTCATTTAATCAGCATTCACTAAGGGAATTTACTGTTTATGTAAGACCATAATTTACCTTTGGAAGGCAGTAATGAAAGTTTATTTTGGTTAAATCTTATTAGCTACTGGAAAACTTCTCTGGAAATTTCTAACCCTCCTTACATTGAAACAGAAATTTGATACGGTAAATTACCTTGACCATAAGCTATAATTCTAAAGCCAATAATTACAAAACAGAATAAAGTTTTACAGAAGGCTGTTCATTAGTATCTTTACTTGCATGAATATTTCTATTGTGATAATCAAAGCCAATTAATATAAAAGCAAGCACTCGCCTGCGTTTGTATCTATTCAGCCGTAACCAGAAAAAAGCACAAAAGCCCACAGCTAAGTAAAATATGTGGATCTGTGCTCTTCTTTGCGTTATAAACACCAAATCATAGATCAGTTGAAATCGGCAGGTTATCTGGTCCAAAATTCCTGCTCAAGCAGGACCACCAAGATCCCGTTGCCCAGGACCATGTGAGATGTCTTTAGAATACCCCCAGGGATGGAGACTCCACAAGCTCCCTGGGCAACCTGTTCCAGTGCTGGATCACCCTCATAAGGAAGAAGTGTTTCCTGATGCTGAAAAGGAACCTCCTGTGTTTCAGTTTGTGCCCACTGTCCCTGGTCCTGTGAAGGAGCACCACTGAAAAGAGCCTAGCTCTGTCCTCTTTGTATCCTCCCTTCACGTATTTATACACACAGATGAGCCCTCCTCAGAAGCTTTTTCCTCTGACAAGATCAGGCCAAATTTTGAGAGACTGGACCATCTGCTCAGCAATGCACTGGCCAACAGAGGTTTTCTCTGACCACAGGAAAATGACAGTCAGAAGCAAGACTGTAAATTATATTAGAAGAGCCTTCTCTTCTCTAGGCAGAACAGTCCCAGCTCTTTGAGCTTTTCCTCATAGGAGAGGTGCTCCAGTCACTTTATGATCTTAGTAGCTGCTCACTGTACTCTCTCCAGTATGTCCATGTCTCTCTTTTACAGGGGAGCCCAGAACTGGACACAGCACTCCAGGTGTGGCCTCACCAGTGTTGAGTAGAGGGGAAGGGTCACCTTCCTCGACCTGCCAGCAGCACTCCTAATGCAGCCCAAGAAACCATTAGCCTCCCTCGTCATATGGACACATGGCTGGGTTTTGTTCAGCTTGATGTCCAAGACCTCCAAGTCCTTTCCAGATGGTTGGTTCCCAGCACATGTTGGTGCCTGGTGTTGTTCCTTCCCAGGTGCAGGACTTCAAACTTCTCTTTGCTGAACTTTGTGAGATTCCTGACAGCCTATTTCTCCAGTTTGTCAAGGTCCATCTGGATGGTGGCACTATCCTCTGGCATATCAGCCACTCCTCACAGTTCAGTGTCATCTGCAAACTTGATTCAGATGAGGCTGCTACATGAGGCTCTTTTGTTTGCAGCTGTCCTCAGTCCCTCTTCAAAAGGCCATGGACTGGCATAGTTATGGACCACACAAACTTAAAAATGCTTCTGTTATATTTACAGAAATATGTGATGTACACATTCTTTCTCTCATCCGTCTAACTCCTCTGACCCTATAGCTAGGGAAATTTGTGGAAGAGGAATAGTATCAAACATCAATAGGAATTTGTGCACGCCAAATACATTTCAGCCAGGCTGTGATACAGACACTTCTCAGTAGAGTCATTCTGTAAATTCAACTGTACAAGTTTTCTAACACCTTTAATGACCTTGTTTACTTTCTGCTTTATTGACTGCATTAGCGTAGTTGAACAGCACTGTCTTTTCTGCCTCAAAGGACAAAACACTAATAGATATATCTAGACTACAGAGCAGATGTGCTCTCCAGCACCTTTCAGTCCCACTCCCCCAGTTACTCAGTATCAGCCCCTTATTTGCAATTAAGCTGATAATCCTCGCACTGATGCAACACAGAAACACTATCAACAAGGTGACTTGTAAACCACCTGCCTAAGGCTTGCATGAGGAAAGCAGAAGCAGACCTTTTATATAGCACACTGCTAAAATGGCTAAACTTGCACCCAGCTAGCATTAGTGCAAGTAAAGCTGCAGAAGAAAAAAATGGCTTCCCTGTTCCTAGCACTGTAATGGCCAGCACAGATTTCCAGCATAAGCCCCAAGTGCATTTTCTTAACAAAGAAACTGCACTGCATCACATGCATATTCCAGCCACTGCATCATATGCATATTACATGTATACACATTCCTGGACCACCCCAAGAGAGGTTTACCCTTGATCACTTTCTGGACTGATGATATACTGGGAAAGAGGCACATAGTCACACTGCTCTGTACCATCATACAAAGAAGCCATGGGTTTCTTTGGTACTAATTCCAGTATGATCTGGACTGAATCCAACCCAAAATAGATCCATTCAAAGTCACTACTTCCCAAGTGCTGTAGGGTAGAGCGATGCCAATTAAAAAGCTCCAAAGGGCTTGGGGAAATCATGAAATCTAAACCAGCAGTGAACAAATAACTTACCTGCTGACCTAGCTTAATAAACTAGCTTCTTTGATGGACGATAAAAGAACTTTGAGGAACAGTGGTTTTACCTGCTCAAAAGATTTTATAATCAGTAATTCAGCCACAATCTCTGCTATTTCATTCTGACCCAATTACCAGAGAATCTTGCATGTGGCCTTCTGCACTTTTGGAACAGATACAGCACCTTAAAATAATTTTTCCCAGTTTAAAAATGTACAGGACTGACTTTAGTTACCTCAGGGAAAAAAATGCGTCATGAAGAACAAGTACTTTGTGTAGGCAATGCTACCAGTCAATTCAGGAATGTAGGTTGTTGGTTTTTTTTAATCTAGTCAGTATATCAATTTCAAGCCTGGAGCCTGAAGCAACTTTTCTGAGTAGCATTGAATGTTGGGTTTCTATGTGCGTGATATAAAAAGGAGACTCAACTTTTACAGAATGAAACCTTGGGACTACTTCCACATGATACCTAATAAAATTGGTTAACAAAATAGATGGACTGCACTGTAGTTTGAAATACAATTATTTCTGTGTATGTTATAATTTGTTCTTTGCAAACAGCTGTCTAAATCATTCAGTGATTCACCTAATTTCTGCAAATCTGTATTTAAGTAGTTATTTTCATATTATGCTTTGACACCTGCTTGTTTGTTTGTTTGCATTCACTGCATGATCTGTCTCTTAATGTAGATGTTTTCAAGGTCTGGGATTGTCTTAATCCTGCGTTCAGGTAGTATGTAGGACAGTTGTGATCCCATTGTATTTGAAACTGTTTATTGCCATCACCATCCAAATAATAAATTTGTGACTGAAGCACTTGGCAGCTTTCTTTTTCTTTTGAAATGCTAATATTAAAAAAACTGACTCTGTTCCCAGAACTGCATGTTCTCTTTTCATTAGTCTTATAAAAAACCACAAACCCTCAAACTTCTAACCTTCCCTGAAAAGAAACACCGCTAGTTTTAACTCATTTTTGTCTGAGTTGCCCTCCCTACTATGATCTGTTGTTAGAAGCAGAATTAACCAAGAAAAGATTCACATTGCAATCTTTTCTTGGGAAAAAAAAATCACATTTTTACTGTCTGTGAATACAAGAACATAATCACTTTTTCAAGATTATCTAGGGCTTTGTATGACTGAGTCAGTGTGCCTATGCAGTACAACAGTGCTATTTCACAGAATCATCTGTAGATTTACTAAAAGAGGATAAGGGTACTAGAACAATTCCTCACAGGTAAGTATCACTAGCTGCAGGATGCTGCTAAATAGCATGGAAGGGCACGTATAGCTGTGTAACTTTGTGTTACTTTCTTGGCTACCTTCAGCCTTAACTAACTTAGAGATCAAAGTTACAAGAGGTTATAGTAGTGTGGTGATAACGGCTTGGTTTTATTTTTGCATTTTTAAGGGAGTAGAACATCTCACTTATGAGGAAAGGCTGAAGGAGCTGGGTCTCTTTAGCTTGGAGGAGGCTGAGGGGTCACCTCGTTAATATTTATAAATATGTAAAGGGTGAGCGTCAGGAGGATGGAGCCAGGCTCTTCTCAGTGATGTCCAATGACAGGACAAGGGGCAATGGGTGCGAGCCGGAACATAGGAGGTTCCACAAAAACCTTAGGAAAACTTTTTCACTGTGAGGGTGACAGAGCACTGGCACAGGCTGCCCGGGGAGGCTGTGGAGTCTCCTTCTCCGGAGACATTCAAAAGCCACCTGGATGCGTTCCTGTGTGACCTACTGTAGGGGATCCTGCTCTGGCAGGGGGGGTTGGACTAGATGATCTTTTGAGGACCAATCTAACCCCTAACATTCTGTGATTCTGTGATTTTTTCATTGCTTTGCAATTCACTTCCTTACTTCATACATAACAGTTCTCTCTGCTCTGGTCTCCGTGCCCAGGGTCCACTTCTGCCTTCCACATCATATAGCAGAACGTCATATCTTGCAGAAACATGACCGGGACAGAAAGACAAGTTCTTCTCTGTATTTCCACATGGTAGAAGATTCTCCCTCACGCAATATCGTGTGGAAATAGTGAAAATTGTGGCAGTTGATTTGTTGTTGTTTTTTTCCCCCCCCGATTCTGGAATTACAGCTGGGTGAATGCATAGTTCTGATCTGGTATCAAGAAACAGTATGTTGCAGAGGTGCTGTGAATTCTAAATTCATACTGGTTGTTCCAGTAGATACACTTGCACATTCACATTTTTAAGAATTAAAAAAGTAATTTTTAAAAAGAAACATCATTTAAAATCTACCATCATTTTACAGGCTGTGGTTTAATGGGAAAAAAATAAAAATGCTCTGATAAAGCACTTTGAGAACTAAAGTTGAAAACTGCAGAACAGGAGACGGGGTATATTGCCCAAAAACCAGCCCAGAGAGGATTGCCATTAGCTGAGGTCACGCTATCAGCCGTATTAAGATAATGACCTGAAGGCAGATGGATGCCTGCTTCCTGTGCTATAATGCACTGCTAAGAGTCAGCACTCAAAATCATACTATGCCTCAGTTTTTCTGCTTGCAGCCACTATGTACCAGAACCTCTGCTATCAGTGCCAGTCCTTGGCACAAAGTTGTGAAGGTGACCAGCCGCGTCCTGAAGTAAGTGTCACTGCAGTTGGCCATCGTGTGCCCGGAGAACTTTATAGTACTTAGAAGGTACATGCCTATAGCTATAGTTGAGACATGACAGATTTATGCTCGTGCCCCTGCGGTGAAGTTGGATGCTCTTCTGGCTCACTTGGAGAGCAACATGGACACAGCCAGTGCTGGTGTCGTGCATGACAAACAGCTGGTCCTGTAGAGAGCATGATCAGGCTGACTCTCATGGGATTCGCATCTCCTCCACCATCAAGTTCCATAAAGCACCCTGCTCCTTTGCTCTCTTTCTCCTGTCTTCATGGATCACAGCCTGTCTCAACATGGTTTTGCAGCAAAAATCGGCCTGAAGGCCGAGCGTGGTGCCAGGCAAGGTGTCTTACACAGGCAGCTTGATCAAGTCACGGGTTGTGTAGCCCAGTATAGGGCAGGGCAACTGTAAAAAAGCATCTTGCCTACCCCTAAAGGCTTGTGGAATCAGTATTGTGCACACAGATACCATTATGGAAAATCCTGACTGAAAACAATGGGAGTTTGAAGTGCAGGGAATAATACTCCTGTAATATTCTCTAGCTTTCATAAAGTGCTGTTCAGCTATAGCTTTTTGATGGCCAAAATTACTTCTGGTATAAAACTCAGTTACTATTTGTGTGACTATTATGCAGACGAGCTTGGCACTAGATAGTGTTTTAAATGGTGATATTTTTATTCCCTTTTCTCCATGTAACCATAAGCAGCGGAATTAACAGCCAAGTAAAGTATATAAAATACAAATCAAAGGAAACAAAAGTCCAGAGGAAAGGAGTGGCCTTATCATCAAAACACAGGGTGAGGAGTTAGGAAATTTCAGTTCTCAAGCCTTCCTGCATAGTCACTTCACCTCTCTAGCCTGCAGGAGGGTATTCTTAATCACTCTAAACAGCATCTTTCAGCTCTCACCCTTCGGATACTCACACATTTGACTTGACTCCTCATTATAAGGAAGTGATAACTTGTTAACTGTGTGGGACTCTGTTTGACTGGAGTGATAGTTCCTTTGTAAACAAGCTGTATTGCTATACTGAAATTAAAGGATCAAACCTGGTCCCTTAATTCAAGAACACTTCTCACAGTCTTCTCCTGCGAGACACAAATGTGAGAAATAATATCCCTTACAAACTGTGTGAAGGCCGTATTACTCAGGCAGGAGGTTGGGTAGGGGAGGATTTCTCTTCAGACTGAGTGTATTTTACGGGCAGAAGAATGTGTTTGGACACGTGAGGAAGGTGCCTGCCGTTCCAGGTAAATACAAATCTGCAGTTTGCAACAGGCCACGAGGACTTCGCATGGAAGCTGTGGTAGAAATGTAAAACATTCTAAAGTAGCTAAAAACTCGTTATCCTAAACTGAGGCAAATTCAGAAACTTACTGTGGAGGGGAAAGAAAAAATCCCCAAATTTTTAATTTTTCCGTAGCTAACAGATGCGCACAGATATGGAAGGCACATCTGGGAGGAGGCCAATGGTGCTTTCCAAATACTGGGCACCAATGGAGACAGCACGACACGTTAAGTCTGTGTGTGCCCATGTCTGTCTGTCCGTCCGCCCCAGCAGTTCACTCCCGCCCCGCCGGGACCACCGCGCTGGGAGGCGACCCGGTGACCAAGACCAGGCCGGGGGCACCGAGAGGCTGCCGGCGCCCTTCCTTTCCCTCAGGCATGCTCCCGGGCAGTTGGGCGCCCTCC
>NW_009709731.1:0-905 GCF_000703405.1 Apaloderma vittatum
AGAATGAGTGATGTGCTTGTCTTGAGAATGCGTGTCTGAGTGGAGAACAGGAGCTGCTTGGAGAAAAGCACGAGGCAGCATGGGCAGTCTTCTTGCCCAGTATCCACTCCCAGGTTAAAAGGATCTGGTGTCTGAGGCATTCTTGTTCATCATGTCTTCTATGTCCTCAGAGATTCCAATGTTCTGTCACCAGAGACAGTCTTTTGCTGCAGTGAGCCTTATGTAAGGACTGTGTTGGTAAGAGATGTTGAGATGCTGTGTGATGAATCCTCTCTATGGACTTGTTCCCTCTTGGTTTTGAGAAGGGGGTGTTGGGAGGGTAGTGCTTCAAGTTGCTGTCCTTGCGTATTGATGGGCGTCCACAGTAGTTTCCACAGCAGTTAGTGGTTGCCATCATTGTTCATTTGTCCGTCTCAGGCATGATGTTTAAAGGCACATGAGAAGGTTAGTGTAATCTTTTTGCACTTGACTTCCCCTACTTCTGCGCTTCAAGGAGCAGCCTAGGTAGAGATAGTGCATCCTGATGTCACTCATGACTCTGAAATGTACATGTTCACACCAAACCCTGGACAGCAGCCCTGCTCTGGTTTTCTGTGGTACAAAATGTCCCACCCAGTTGATATGGTGAGTGTCGTTCTTCAGCATTTGGTGTAGTCTTCTTGAAGAGTAAGATGTGTATGGAGTGGGATTAGAGCTTTCTGTAATCACCAAGTTTTTAAGAACTCAATTTCTATTTGAAATTGCTGAAAAAGCACAAAATATACAGGCAGCTGCAAAGAGATGGATATTCACAGAGCAGTTTTACAGCACTTTGTGTTCTTTGTGACAACTGTGAGGGAAGGTGAGGATGTGCAAAGGGGTGGTTCATGCTCAGAGAGGAGTTTACAGCTGGGACATGTTTTTGG
>NW_009709731.1:1072-1377 GCF_000703405.1 Apaloderma vittatum
GGCAGCCCTTGCATTTCAGTATGGTGGGATCGGTTACTTTGGTTTTCATCTCTCCTCTTAGCAAAAACTGCCTCTCATTTATTCTCTCTCACATTGGCGCTGCACTGTTAATAGTGGATGAGATGCAGGTGGCAGAATTATGGCAAGTGTCAGGCTGCAATGTATTGGATGGTTGGCCATCAGTAGGGGGGGATGTTTTTTTCTATTATACTGACCTGAGATTGACATTGTGAGAATATCATTAGCCCTCAAGTGTCCCACTTGTTTCCCCTGTGATAGAGTGCATAAGGGAACCCAGTACACTG